>NC_056727.1:1222105913-1222130913 GCF_019279795.1 Protopterus annectens
GTACTTGTTGCAGCTTTCTGGGCACATGATATCACTCTATTTGGTATTCATTAAACAGCTCTGCAGAGCTACTCAATAAAGTATAAAGTGATCACTTACACTTGGTGTAGTCATTTACCCTGTCATCCAAATCTCTTTGCATTACAACCATAATTACACTTAGAAAAATATGCTATGTGTTATTTATTGCCATCATTAACCTGTATATGGAACAGGCTTTAAATCAAGGCACTGCTGCTGCTAGAAGTCTAACAATGAAAAGAAGTGGGATGTTTATACCCCATTTGACTTATTATGCATTACATGACTCAGAAATTGTAGGGTGATACCAGGCAGTCAAACAAATAGTAAAGGAAATATTCAACCTCTTCCACCCTCACCTGAGACCCAGTGTAGATGTGGTACCTGTAGATAACTGCTTAGACCAATATGCAAGTAGCTATATGTCCATAGGATGAGACATCTCTCATCTGTACAGTACTGTCAATAATAGTGTATGACTGATATCTGCAATATCCAACTATGGGCTTTACCCAATAATGTGCATCAAGCATTTCATGTTCTCACACATATATGCAACTGTAAGTAAATGAAGAATGTACAAAGGGCAGGGCAAAGTCATCATCATTGATAGAGGGTGGGGGCAATGCATCAGGGCAAGCCTAACACGAAAGTAGTGTGTGTGAGTTATTTAAGCAATAACTGATGATGTCGGTATGGTATATTGAAGATTTACCCACGGTTCATGTGGTTTAATCATGAGGGCGAAGCACTTCTGCCTGCGTCTTGCTAATAGTAAGTAACTAGGGAAAAGTATCTTTTAGATATAAATAAGAATATAGTAAAGATTAGTTTAGCTGTTTTGTGTATTTATTTGAGACTGTCGTACAATGTTGTTTTTAAATATTTCCTGTGATTCTGAACTCTGTAATCACTGTGCTGAGTTATTGAATATTGTCTTTTCTTTTATTATTTATTATTAAATATATTTAAACCTTTAAATTGTGACTGGTTTGTTTAGAGATGTTTAAGCTCTTAGCGTACTTGCATATGTATTTGGTGACAATATATAGGTCACTCCTAAATAGCCTTGGCCTTGGTCACACTTACCATTTGGATAATAGTAACATTACACAGTAAGATTGGGCACCCTTTGGTAAGAGCCTTAAAAGTAGTTGATAAAAGCAGGCTGGTGGCAGTGATAACTACCTTATAGTCTGGGCAGAAGGGGACATAGCTAGTAAGCCTGTGCCACCCTTCCCCAGGAGTGTCTTTTGGTTTGTATATAAGTCAAATCTCAAAGTGTGTGTGTGTATTTCAGCTACTTGGGCATAGACACAAAGCACTGGCTATACAGAGAGAGTGCTGGAGGTCTTAGCTTGGCCACACAGCTGAGATCTTAACCCTATAGCTGTGCCAGTGGGGAGTCTTATTAGGGATCTGGAGAAAGAGGGAGAAACCAGCCCCAAACTGACTGTGATCTCTGTGTGCTATTGAGGGAAATTGTACTTTACTGTGTGTGTACTTGTCATCTTCCCAATGTGTACATCCCTCACTAGTACTAGTGGTGAGGATTGAGGCTCCTTGATTACTGGGCCAGTGTAGGGGTATCACATATTAATTGTTTGGCAGTGGTGGTATAGTCACATCACAAATTAATTGGGTGACAGTGGTGAGTTAGCCACATCACATATTAAGTGGCTTGTAGTGGTGTGGATATTGAATTCCTGTAGCCTGTGTACAGTGGTCACTGAAGGTGTTTATACTCTTAATCAGCCATGCAATGAGCATTCAGAGTTCATATCACAATAGTTTTATGTTTTTTTTGTTAATTTAGTCAGAGAGAGCAGGCAAGCATGTCAGCAAAGGGGTATGGCAAGCTGACAAGGAGGCAGTTGACTGAAATGTGCCAGGCTAAGAACTCGTGCATGACAACCTGACTAAAGCAGACATGATTGCAGCTTTAGTCACAGCTGCATCACAAAATAGCAATCAGGAGGACAATCAGACTGGCACTGGAGATGTACAACTCTCAGAAAATGGACAGCTCAGTCTTTCCACAGAGGACTTAAAAATCTATCTGGAGTTAAAGAGACCTGAGCTAGAGGCCAAGCATTTGGAAATAGAAGCATCAGAGAGACTGAAATATCTCGAGGCTAGATACAGATAGGAATATAGTAAAGATTAGGTTAGATGTTTTCTGCATTTATTTGAGACTGTCCTGCAATGTTGTATGTTGTTTCAAAATATTTCCTGTGATTCTGAACTCTGTAGTCACTCTGCTGCATTATTGAATTTTGTCTTGTTCTTTTATTTTATATATATATATATATATATATATATATATATATATATATATATATATATATTATTATTATTATTATTATTATTATTATTATTATTAAATATATTTAAACCTTTTAATTGTGGCTGGTTTGTTTAGAGATATTTAAGCTCTTAAAGTACTTGCATATGTATTTGGTGACACTGTATAGGCCACTCCTAAACATCCTTGCCCTTGGTCACACTTACCATTTGGATAATAGTAACAGGACCTTAAAAGTAGTTGATAAGAGCTGGATGGTGGCAGTGATAATTACCTTATAGTCTGGGCAGAAGGGGGCATAGCTAGTAAACCTGTGCCAGCCTTCCCCAGCCTTCTGCAGGAGTGGCTGTGGGTTTGTATATAAGACAAATCTCAAAGTGCGTATGTATGTGTCAGCTACTTGGGCAGGGACATGAAGCACTAACTGGACAGAGAGGGTGCTGGAGGTCTTAGCTTGGCCACTTAGCTGAGATCTTAACCCTATAGCTGTGCCAGTGGGGGGTCTTACTGGGGATCTGGAGAAAGAGGGAGAACCCGGCACCAGACTGACTTTGATCTCTGTGCGCTCTTAAAGGAAATTGTACTTTACTGCATGTGTACCTGTCATCCTCCCTATGTGTACATCCCTCATTGCTGCTAGTGGTGGGGATTGAGGCTCCTTGATTACTAAGCCAGTGCAGGGGCATCACACTCAGTGAAGTTAACGCACCTGTTAGGTAATTTATCCTGTGGTATAGTAAGCTTAGAGAAAGAGGACAGCTGATGCAGAGTTTTAATCCAGTTTATGGGTACTTGTACAAAAGGGATCAAAATGCCTTTTGTCACAATATTTTGATTAGGAATGTAAAAATACATGTGAATGATATCATAACTATCTTTTCTGCCACAAATGTATCATTGATGCTTGATAAAGAAGCCCAATATAATGTGTGAAAACTATGTTAAACATGACAATGATGACATTTAATGTAGAATACACATGCAGAGGTATGATTTGCGCAATATTTTTGTTATAATTCTTATGAGTTATCACATATCGTAACTATGTGATAGTGTGTCTTCTAATGTTTGCATGCATGTATGTATGTAACCTAAACCACAATGTAGTACTCAGGTTATGCATCTGCATGCATCTGAAATGCATTTATAAAGACAAATATTGCACATAACTGCAGTCCCACAACTAACTGAAGTCACAGACATGCAGGCAAATCTGAAGTACATCTCCAGTCCTTGTTATATTATTATACCTCAAATTACTATGTTCAGAAGTAAGTTCTCCTGTTGCCCTGATAGTTAATAAGCAATGCTTAATATTTTATCCTTTTTTTTCTCATGGGCTTGATTCCCACTTGGCACTACTCAATCTTACTAGTGTATAACTCCCAAAAGGCCAATATGACACAAGTCATGCAATCTTTCCGCCAACTAACCAACCAACCAACCAACCAACCCATTGTGATTATAAACAACATAAAGCATGTCATTGTTTATCACTGGAACATGTGTCAATAGTTTGAGCACCACACATAGCCTAATCTCACTGCCATATTTCACACCTTTTGTGCTTTGTGATTTTTTTTCACTTTTTTCAGTGCAACTGTGTCTGCCAAGCCATTACTGTGCCATTACTGTGCTTTCATGTGTGCAAATGCAGTAGGCAAGGCTGTTCATCTTTGCACACAAGTTGTTACATGTGAGATCTGAATTAGCTGACAGTTCAGACACATATTTCTGGCTTGACTGCTGCAGACATGCCTGATGATGGTAGGGATGGTGTTCCACTTACAGCACAAAGGTGGGGTGTTGGGGAGTCCTGGATTTTTGCGGCACTCCTCATGAAGTGCTATAGCCGAAGGTTGCTGAAGTCAGATTGTACTAGGTCTCAGTATAAAGTTGTGACTTGGAATAACTTCACTAAGGCTGTCATCAGTGCAACTGGCATCCTTTGCACAGAAGAACGATGCCATCACTGCTACCATTACTATTATTACATTTTATTAAATTATATTATTATTAAATTGTCATTACTGTGATGACATCTGATGCCTATGTTGTCCCTTGCCTTGCAGTTTTGTGACTGCCCCTACACATCAGCACAATTAGCACTGTGAGGTGACATTTCCTGTGTGGTACATTGACATAATGCAATTGTGTATGAAATGCTTTTTTCCTAGTGACAAGCGTCCAAATCCAGAAATATGTGAAAGTCGTATGCAATGTTGTATTTATATTACTGGTATGTGTGCAAGTGTTGTCTACATTTCTTAGTAACCCACCATTATCCTGCTTGTGTCTCAATCATGTGTTTGCTGTGCGACCCCTGCTGGCTGCCTTTTGATTTACACAGGCTGACAAATTACTTATCAGGAAAAACATATATATATATATATATATATATATATATATATATATATATATATATATATTTTTTTTTTAATACTGTCAAGTTTCAAATCCAGATGTATGCCAAGGTGTTCTTCAATGCTTTCTATGACTCCTTTGTGTGAAAGTATTGGTTACGAATTTTCTTAACATGCCATTTTCCTATTGCTGTATTAATGTGCTTGGTCCGTTGGGAACACTGTCATGTAAAGATCTTGTCTGAATAATTATGAGGGTAAATCAAAGAATAACACAACATAAATATGTGCAGAAATGAACCATCTAATAGTATGTCTGTATGTGTATTGCTGTCACAAACTGTCTTCCTCTTTCCACCCTTTCTGTGTCATCAGATAAATCTCCTTTATTCAAAACTGTTTCCATAAGCCATGTTTCCACCAGCAATAACATGCTTTGTTCATCATGTGTTTCAAAATCCAAATGTATCATACTTATCAGGAGTGAAGGATTCCACCTGTCATGACAAATGTGTAAATCATGACACCTGAAACATGACCATAACACATATCTGTTCTGTATTCTATCAGATTAAGACAGGGTTGTATGTCTATAATGCTTCATTGAGAAAAAGTAGACATGGAGTGCCATAGACTACCGCTAACTCACATTCTAATTTCAACACCTCAAGATATGATTATGCATGTGTTCATACTTTGCCTTTAAAAGTGTAAATGAGCTTGCCAGTGCTGTACTTCAGGGGAAAAAGTTAAAAAAAAGAAAATTATAACAAAGAATTATGCGAGAAGGTTGTAAAACTTCAATATGTGTTTCTGGAATTTTGAAACCGAAGTATGTAGATTTCACAGTGAAGTTCACTCTATTAATTCCGTCTGTTAATGTATATCTGCAGTCCGATGGTTACACTTGAAACTTTGTTACAATGGTATATAACCTTTTCACATATAATCCATCACTGTTATTCAAAAGTGCACTGTCATATTTAGGAAGTGTCAATGCACATTGTACAAGCATGAAACAAAACAACTGACAGTGACTCAATAAATGGTTACTATTTGCATGCAATCTTCCTGGAATGAGCTGTCATAAATGCTTGCTTGACAATCTACTGTTTTACAATTGTAATTGTCACTGACACTCCATACTGTGAAACAGGTGCATGTCTATCACATTAATGCAATGTATGTAAATAACAGTATATAGATGTTAGCAGAGAATTATGTCATTACGTGGAACAAGCACAGTGCTCCCACATTGGCCTGTCTAGGCATGGGCATTTGTCCCAAAACCTGTGATTTACTGCAGTTAATAAGTTTTGATACTTACAAATGTGCATTTTGACACCATTAAAGTTAGACATCTCCTGTGGCATTTGTGAATCATTGAATCATGGTGTGCTCTCTAGATTGTGCAATTAGTTACATAGGTGACTCAAATCAGACAGTAGTGAATGTGTGTGTGTGTGTGTGTGTGTGTGTGTGTGTGTGTGTGTGTGTGTGTGTGTGTGTGTGTGTGTGTGTGTGTGTGTGTCTGTGCATAGTTCTAGTGACAACTAAATGTGCTGTGTCCACTTCCTCTCCAGAGAAGACTATAACTTTGGAGAAATCTCCCTCTGCACTTCATTCCAGTTTTACCACAAGCAAATTATCTGCAATGCACCAGTGAGGTCATCCTTTCAAAAGTGCACTCTCTCTTATTAACAGACTTCTCCTGTGGCATTTCTGGTTAATAGAGTGTTCTCTATATGGTGTAATTAGATAGGAAGGAGGTTCAATTCTCACAGTGATGAGCTTGTGTGTCTTTGTGTGTGTGTGTGTGTGTGTGTGTGTGTGTGTGTGTGTGTGTGTGTGTGTGTGTGTGTGTGTGTGTGTGTGTGTGTGTGTCTTTGTGCGTGTGTGTCTGTGTGTGTGTCTGTGTGTATGTCTTTGTGTGTGTGTGTCTGTGCGTCTGTGTGTGTCTTTGTGTGTCTTTGTGTGTGTGTGTGTGTGTGTGTGTGTGTGTGTGTGTGTGTGTGTGTGTGTGTGTGTGTGTGTGCGCGTGTAAGTGTGCATGGTTCTAGTGACAACTAAATGTGCTGTGTCCACTTCCACTCCAGAGAAGACTATAACTTTGGAGAAACCTCCCTCTGCACTTCATTCCAATTTTACCACAAGCATATTATCTGCAATGTGCCAGTGAGGTCATCCTTTCAAAAGTGCACTCTCTGTCTTATTAACAGACTTCTCCTGTGGCATTTCTGGTTAATAGAGTGTTCTCTATATTGTGTTATTAGATAGGAAGGAGGTTCAATTCTCACAGTGATGAGCTTGTGTGTCTTTGTGTGTGTGTGTGTGTCTGTGTGTGTGTGTGTGTGTGTGTGTGTGTGTGTGTGTGTGTGTGTGTGTGTGTGTGTGTGTGTGTGTGTGTGTTTGGTGTGTGTGTGTGTGTGTGTGTGTGTGTGTGTGTGTGTGTGTGTGTGTGTGTGTGTGTGTGTGTGTGTGTGTGTCTGTGTGTGTGTGTGTGTGTGTGTGTGTGTGTGTGTGTGTGTGTGTGTGTGTGTGTGTGTGTGTGTGTGTGTGTGTGTGTGTGTGTGTGGCTATAGTGTCAGGTAGGGAAAGCTTTAACAACAAATGTGCTGTTCTCTTCAACTCAGGAAAAAAATGTAGCATCACACACAGCTCCTTCTGCACTTTATCCCATTTTTAACATTAACATCCTTTTAGTAACACACTTATGATATCATCCTTTTATAAGTTCAGTCTCTCACTATAAAAATCAGACTTCTGTGTATTCTCTAGATTGTGTAGCTAGATAGGTAGGAGTTTTAAATCTCATAGTGATGAGCGTGTGTGTGTGTGTGTGTGTGTGTGTGTGTGTGTGTGTGTGTGTGTGTGTGTGTGTGTGTGTGTGTGTGTGTGTGTGTGTGTTTGTGGCTTCTGTGTCAGGATCATATAGCTTTCTGAGCAGATGGCCTGTATCAACTTCCACTCAGGGGAAAAATGAACCCTGGAAGAGGCCTTTCCCTTCCCCTTATCTGATTTTTACCACAAACGTCTTCTTGGCAACACACGGATGAGGTAATCATTTCAACAGTGCAGTCTCTCACTATAAATGCCAGACATCTCCTGTGGCTGATAATATGTTCTATAAATTGTGTAGCTAGATAGGTGGGGGTGTAAAATCCAACATTGGATTAATAATGTGACTGTGTGTGCTGTCCTGTATAACTCGCTCTGTAATAACACCCTTTAAGTAAAGGTCCACTTAGAAGATGTATTTTCAATGACAGAAGACAACCATATAAATTTCTGTTACCCACAATCAGTATCCAGTTTTGGAAACACGATTACATCATGCTTTAAAACATGACCTACATCAAAGTTGTAATATGACTTAGCCTGTGGAATTCACTGTTGATACTGCATTCTTTGGACTGTATAATTAAATAGATAAGATATTTAAATCTAGCAATGACTGATTATTGTGAGCGTGTGTGTGCTTGTTTTCCTGTTCTACTGTGTAGTGAAAGCGTCTAATTCATATACTATGTGTATCTGTGTATTGTTACTGTGCACTTCAACCACCTTCTTTCCTTTGTAGAAGAACATCAGCATAGTAAATCATGGTGATCTGATCCATTCAAATATGCACTGTCACAGATGTAAACCAACATCTCTTCTTGCGTGGAGCATGCAATTTAGGCATTGTGTCAGTATGACTGTGAATGTGCATGAGGGTAACAATATTGTCATCCAGCTATTTGCTGTGTACATGTATAGCTGGGGATTCCTATTACAAGAATATCTGCTAATTTTTATACAGAAATGCTTTACTGGATAAAGCTGGTGCCATTGGATGAAATTTGGCTTTCCAAGGAGAACAACTAAGGCTTTCCCTCTGGCATGATGAAATGAGACAGAGCTCTGTATGCTGTTGCCTTAGTGCGTGTGTTTGAATCTGTGATTAACAACACATTGTGCATGATTGCCATTTTCCCATCACAGTGACAACTTCATTATGCATCACATGTGTTTGCATATACTTAGCAGAAGGCAATGTTGTATGAGAAATGGACATATAACAACAATAGAAATTTTGGTTGTGGTGTGTTCCTTTCAACCCTTGGTCCCAAGCAGTGCCTCAAAGACTTCTTGTGTTCTTATTTTATATTTCTTGGATTGCTTGTTTCCTTTGTATATAGCAACAACATTTTACAGAAATTATAGGCACACATATCCCTTACAGCAATGACATGATGTCATTGCTTCAAATACCCAAATATCTCACAATTTTATCAACATTTGCACTGCTATGCATTTGTTCTTCACAATATCATGTAGCTTCTGTCAGCAGATACTCAGGTGTTCAAAATCCACATTGAGTGACTGTAAGCATTGTTTGGCCTTATGCTGTTATGCATGAATGACATCCACAACTGTTATAATGTATACAATTACATTTTGAGAAGCCTCCTCCATCCTTGTATCTCATACAAATTGTTTGCAACATATTCTTATGGTGTAATGACTTCGCACAGGTGGAATGTCAGTGCTTTGCTAAGACTTCTGCTGTGGTGCATGTGATTCATACACATGTAGTTAGCTAGCAGACTCACATAGCTCACTGCTCAATTCCGGCAAAAGGTGACATTATAAGAATGCAGTGATGTTTCCCAAACAGCAATGCATGAAGTTATTATAATTATTTTTTTTTTACTTTGGAGAAAAAATATAAACTCATTTTGTAACTTCCTGGCAGTGAAACATTTGTTCCACGAATGTCATGTTGTGAGTACACCTGTGGCATATGAGTTCACTAATGACTTGCATACCATATCTACATAGATAGAATGGGCCTCAGTTCTGGAACAGTGTGTGTACAGCATAACAGAAACATCTTCCTTGGGCAGGAAACATTGATATTTCACTGCTCACAGTTGTGTGAGCATAGTTACCTCCTAGTCATCATTCTGACAAAATGTTATCATCAAATGTCCTTTCTTACTTCATACATTAATTTCAATTATTTGTGGCAAGATCCATTGCTATGTTGTGTGGCAGATACAGTCAATACACAGCTCTGTTGAGTGTGTAATATGTTAGGGAGTGTTTGAATCTGGTAACATCTGTCTGTCTGATAACTATGTCAGATAGGAGTGGCTTAAGCAAAGAAAGTATGGCACAATCAGAGGGCCACATTTTTAAGCCATCACCCTGCAAGATAGGGAAACTATCCCCATTACAGTATGACAGTGTTGTATGCCCTTCAAGCGTGTTCACCTTGACACACAGGCATCAAAGACTGATAAGCATCTTTCTAATATTAGTCTAGTATGTTTTCAAGTCTGGTGAGATACAAATGTTGACCATATCATTGACTGTACACAGGCATTACCTAAGTTCCAAATAATAATGCTCTGTATTTCATGTCTTCATCCAAATATTTATGTATTTCTGTAAGTCTTTTCTTCACACTGTAGAGCTTTATAGCACATGAGGCCTTACATAAGTGTATGGCATGAGGCAAGATCATCATAAATTCTAATTGGGCCTGTGTGAGGACACTTTCTTGTGTGTTTGTGTTGTTTACATGCTATTATGGCAGAGTTCACTGCAATTTCCTGTGAGCATGCCAAGTATAATCATATAGTAGGTGCTTTACATATATGAACAAAGACCTTGAACTACTAAAATGTCTTAAGATCTGTGTTGTCATTTGTCACCTGTCTAGTTTGAGTGTTATTATATTACTGTTTAGGATGTATATGAATATACAACACATTCTTGTCTAATGCACATTTCAAGGTAATATACTCCCTTTCTACAGTTGTGAAATGACAACAAATGGCAAAATATGTTCCTTTCTGATGTGCATGATATAGCAGCTGTAGGACTCATTTCTTCATGTTTATATATGAAGTAGAGAATACAGCAGTACTGTTGTTTATCACACAAACACTCCCTGTTTATACATGTAGTATTCAAAAATGGCAGTCTATGCGAACAGCCGATAATGTATCCATTGGCATTGCTATCTGTTATCTTAACTCAGCATGTTATCAGCATTAATATCACATTTAAACCATTTGTTACAATGTTGCTTTGCATTCCTCTCATATCCTTTGTTAGCATGTTCATTTTTGGTTATGGGTAAAGAATTGTAAACAGGATTAATTATTATTACCTCAGTATAGAAGTATTTGTTTTTAAAATGTTTCTTTGTGACATAAGCACATTTGACTGCATTACCTGAGTACATTTTCTGCTTTTACCCTTCCCTCTTACTTATGTCTGTATTAATACCATTATATTCTGTGTACATTCTCCCCATTTAACACCCCCTGCATCTTAATTCTTGTAGTCAGCTTGCCGTTACTTCATATAGGTTGTCCACGCATGCTCACATAATAGGTTTGCGTACAGGCAAGCCATTTTGTTCACATTATGTGCTGATGCTTCCCTGCACCTTTTAATGGCTGACAACACTTCTGCTGGCCACAAAAAGGTGCTTATAGATGTGTGATAAGCAGCATGAATTTTCAAAGAGCACTGCTGCACATCATGCTAACTTGCAAAAATGTTGTAGGCCTTGCATGAAGCCTACATAATTATTAGTGAATCCCAGGGTGACTTAGAAGCTCAGAGCAGAAGAAATAACATTTTTATCAGGGGGTTGCCAGAAAGTTACAAATGGCAAGATCTTATAAGAACAGTAAAAGACATTTTTACCCAAATTTTAGAAAACCCATACAAGGCTGAACAAATTGTAAATCCCAGTCTGGAAGCAATCCCTGACATATCTACGTTAAACTATTAAACTTACAAGACATCTGAAAATGAATGCTAGCTTCCAAAACCAAAAAGCAACTCAAATGGAATGGTTGTACACTACCATTTGGCCAAGATTTGCCTCGTCAAATAAAACCTCAAACAAAGAAACCCTAACCCTTTAGTGCAGACCTCATTCAAAAAAACAAAACATTAAATTTCCATCTAGTAACTCTTTTAGATAATGTTTCAGTAATAACAAAGATAAATGCAGGGTGGGGAAGTTTAATGAATGGGTAGTGGAACTTATTCAGGACTTCTTAGGGAAGATAGAAAGTACTCCAGATGTTATAGCTAGTGAGTCGAATAAAATGAAAATGTAGTTTAAAAATAGGGTAGAAATAAATGACAGATATGATTAAGAAGTACCAATAATTATTTAGAGGGCATAAGAAAGGTTAATGATTGAAGAATAAGGGGAATCTTACAGAATGAGAGGAGGCGCAGCTGTAGAGTGCTAAAGAGAAGATAAGGAAGTATCTGGATAATATGCATGAGTTTAGAAAGATTCCTGCTACACAACTGTTTATTAGATAACTTCAGAGCACAAAAACTTCTAGCACAATGACTTCAGCAACAAAAGGTAGAAAGGGTTGTTGCCAAACTTAGGGACTCTATAACAAGAAAAATAACTGTTAGAAAAATATGTATTTAAATATATGTAAAACACTAGTTTAAAAACAAAGTAGTATGTAATGCATTTTATTCTATTAATGATATAACAGAAAGGATAAATTCATGTGTAAATGCAAGTAGTTTTGAAACTGCAGTGTGGCTTGTAGCAAATTGACCTCCGACCCTGGCAGTTGCTAGCTTAGCAAGTTTTAATGTTTATGCTTTTCACAAGTGATTATCTGCTGGGTCAGGAAATTAAATATGTGAAATAATGAAATCTTCTGCTCTTTCCTGCTGGGATGATTTGGCCTTGTATATGTGTTACTAAGATAGCATGCAGCTGGTGGGAAAGTGTTACAGTGAACAAAGATGTGTATTAGAAGATTGAATCTGCTATTGTATTCGAACTGGTGTGAAACCTTGAAGAAGTAACTTTACAGAAAGACATTATGTCTGACCAGGTGGATAGCAAGGCCGTATTGTTACCAGAGGAAAACTTTTTTAAAATATACAGCATCAGCAGTTTTTATGAATAGAGGACTGTAAGCTAAAGTGATGTAGATGCCCTGTGACATACCACGTCAGTAAGGTGGGCACAGCTTGAATGTAAAGACTATATAAAATTGTGTGCTTCCTGTTTCATGTTAGACAAAATCCTGTACTTGTACGTTTTTTGCCTCCTGGTGTACACTAGTAAACTTTTGAACCTGAACCTCGTGTGTATTGAAGTCTTGATTTTATTTAACAGTTTGGTCCTTCTTAGCCAGAAATCCCTCGGACAGCTGCAGATCAGAGTCTACCGGCGGTCGAATACTGCGCAGGAGAAGTTACCAAAATGGTTCTTCTTGGGTGAAAAAGACCTCCGACTGAATTGTCGTTTAAAGAGGCTGGCCACTTTCTGATCTGTGGCCGAAGAGCGGATCCTGGATAGCTCAATACCGGAGGCTCAGGTAGGAAGATTTTGCCTTTTTTCTGTTTTAGATCAGGGACTAGGTTACAGTAAACATTGTTGTCAAGATTTGTTATGCAGATCAGGGACAAAAGGAAGTACTGTATATAAGGTCATACCCTTATTCAGGGTAACAGAATAAGGTAGGCAGTTATTCTAGATAAACTGTGAAAAGGAACTGAACTTTTGGTATCACGTGATAAGATGGGTTACATAACATTTTCTTTTACCATGGGAAATCAGTGAACTAAAACATTGCGAGATCCGCCCCTAACCGAAGACACAAAATACATGCAATCACAACGTTCCGATAACATTAGGTATTATGCGAAATGGGTTAACAAATATGAATTTGATGGTAAACTAGATAAAACTTCACTAGTTAAACTCCTTAAGCAACTTAAATCCGATGCGGGAGGCCAGGCAAAAAAGCAACGCCAATTAGGTATTCCTCAGGCACACAGGTGGATTGAGGAGGCAAATCGTAGAGAACAGAAGATTAAAAATTCAAAAATATTATTTTTAGACAAAGAAGATAATAACTTAGTAATAGCAACAGCTCCTCCTCCTCCCTTGCCCCCTCCTTTACCCTTTTCAGGATATGAAGCGAGTGGACAGGCTGGTCCGCCTCCGCGTTATCCTGAAGTCTCAGCAAGACCACAACTGTTTGTTAGAGATCCTATTGAAACTAGGTCCTGGACACGTAAAATACATAGGGACGCAGAATCATATCAAATAGAAAGAAATCTACAGGATGAGAGTGAGGAAGAAATATGCCCACTTATAGAGGTTCCAAATCCTCAGGCAGGACAGGAATGGCAGGACCCAACACTCTTGGTATATAGACCATGGACACCGGAGGATATCCGGAAAGCTACTGAGGGAATTCCCCATCCGAAAGTTAATTTTACGAAATTTTTAGAAGATTTACAAGGCATGAGGTTGAGTTACCACTTGAATGGGGAAGAAGTAGAAAAAGTAGTAAGACAAATTATAGGTCCAGATTGGCACATGATTTGTGGCACCTGGAATCCTCGTAATGCAGAGCTTAAACCACTCCCACATAGTGACGCAGAATTAGACAACAGAGTGAAAGGTCTTACAGACTGAATCTCTGAGAAATGGAAACCTAGAGCAGACTGGACTTGCATTAATCAATGCATACAACAGGAAAATGAGACAATAGATGGGTACTATGCTAGATTATCGGAATGTTTTAATAATCATAGCGGTATGACGGTTCCTGAAAACCAAACAAATGATTTCCCGTATGAACAACAATTAAAAAATGCATTTCTAAAAGGTTGCATTGCACCTATTAGTAGCTTCATTACGAAGCATATGATAGACCATTGAACAGGTAGGCTACAAGCCTTACTTGAATACACTAGACATGCTGAAAGACATTTCAATAGCAAAAAGAAAAAGAAGGCGCAAGTCTTCACTGCTGAAGACGGAGCTGAAGTATTTGTGTTACAGTCAGGTAAAAAGGGCAAGAAGAATGCCCAGGGAAATAAACAGTCTGACAAACGATCTGAAGATTTTGAAGAGAAGAAAAAGAGAGGTGAATGCTTCAAGTGCGGGAAAAAGGGACATCTAGCAAGGGATTGTAAGCAGAACAAAAAGGTAATTACAGAGGATAAGGGAGATGAGGACTGACTATATGATAGTGAAGATGCATCATGCAAAAGTCAGAAATCATCAGGAAAAGTTAATAAACAGAAAACAAATGTAAATGTGATAGACGGAATAGAGGAAGTGCAAGTAGATATGGAGGATGAAGAAAGTGAAATTTTGGATTTAGCATTACTGAGCCTAGAGCTCTACTTAGCAGATACGAAACCGGAAGTTACACTTCTGGTGGAGGGGAGGGAAGTTAAATTCCTGTGTGACTCAGGAGCGTCACAGACCCTGATACACCCCTCCAAGTTACCAGAACATTCCGAATCATCTGATTATATACTGGTAAAAGATGCAAACAGACAACTATACAGGGAACCACTTTCCCATGATATAGCAATAACTGACCCTGTTTCAGGTATGACCCAAAGAAGTAAAATTGTTGTTTCTGCAAAGTGTCCATTGAACCTATCGGGCAGAGTCCTTATGCAGATATTTGGCATAGCAGTAGTTCCAACTGTACAAGGTATGGAGGCGCAGAGACAAATGGATACCTTTGTAGTGTGATCGGAGGGTGAAACTTTTTACTGGTACAGCCAGGACCTAGTCACGACTCGTCCAGGGGCAGTAACCGAGGAACTGATGAACGTAGCCTTCAGTAAACCCCCTCCCTCAACACGGATCGACAGCATTTGTTACACTGTACTCTATACTACTGTACTACACCAGGACCCGATAGAGAGTATGAGCAAGAATTGCTCAGAAATCGTGCAACTAGATTAGTATTATGTATTTTGTATTGGGATACTGAGGGGAACAGTGTAGTTAGCTGTTCATTACCTCAAGAATTCCTTGCACTGTACAGATCAAATCGATTGCCACATGTCAGCTTGACAAAGAATAAAAATGTAAAATGGGCAGACTCAGGAGAAAAGGTAACAAGGTGGGAGAAACAGACTGACTTAGAACTGTCAGAACAAGGGATACAGAAACAAAAACTGAATTGGTTGACACAGACACATCCAGCTGTTCACTTGCAATCTAGCGAGGACAGCTGATTAGCATTTTTATTAGAAGAAGAAGAAAAAGCCTTATGTGAAATTCCAACGACTCTTTGGTCAACAGGCAAGTCAGATGTAGGACTTATTCGAACAGCAGAACCAGTTACAATTACCCCAAAATCAGCATTTAGGCCACAGAAAAGACAATACCCTTTGAGAAAGGATGCAGAAATAGGAATCAAGCCTATAATAGCAGCATTACTCAAGGAAGGAGTACTGGTAGAATCTCCTGATTCACCATGTAATACACCCCTATTTCCTGTTAAAAAGGCAAACGGGGAATGGCGGATGGTTCAAGATTTACAAGCTGTGAATAATGCAGTAATACCTAGAGCACCTACGGTGCCAGACCCACATACTTTGTTAAACGATTTAAAACCGCAACAAAAATATTTCTCTGTGGTAGATATCAGTAATGCTTTCTTTTCGATACCTATACATCCTGATAGTCAATATTGGTTTGCATTTACATTTCAGGGTAAAAGGTATACCTATACTCGACTACCACAGGGATATTGTGAGAGCCCAACAATATTTGCACAAGAAATGGCTAGCAACCTGGCAGGGTTTACCCCACCGGGAGGTAGTCAGATTCTACTTTACGTAGATGACATCTTGCTAGCAGCCCCCACCCAACAACAATGCAGGGAGGATACTGTAGCGTTATTGAAGTTTTTAGCGGCACAAGGGCACAAAGTAAACAAAAGTAAGTTACAACTTTGGAAAAAGCAGGTTAGATACCTAGGATATGTGATATCCAATGAAGGTAGAATATTAGATGAGGAAAGAAAAACAGCGATTTTGCAAGCACCCAAACCAGCAACCAAGAAGGAAATGATGTCCTTCTTGGGTACAACTAATTTTTGTCGGAGTTGGATACCAAATTATGTTTTGGAATCTGCTCCACTGACTGACTTGTTATATAAGGCACCAATGGCAGCACAAGATTTGTTACAATGGACAACTGAAGCAGAAACGGCTTTCTGCAGGTTGAAGCAGTTGATAGCTTCTTCATTAGTTTTAGGACTCCCAAATTATCACAAACGGTTCTTTCAGACCGTAGATTGCAAGCAAGGATATATGATGTCAGTGCTGACGTAACAACATGGGGATAAGCAACGCCCCATAGCCTATTATTCATCACAGTTAGACCCAGTGGCGCGATCTTTGCCTCACTGTGTACAAGCAGTAGTTGCAGCTGCAATGGCAGTACAGGCTTCGGCCTCAGTGGTGTTATTCCACCCTCTCACATTGAGAGTGCCTCATGCAGTCGCAATAATTTTACTGCAAGAAAAAGTGGCATATCTTTCTCCTGCTAGATATCTTTCATGTATGACTATACTGCTGAGCCAACCTCATATGACAATTGAACGATGTACGACATTAAATCCATCAACATTACTTCCAACTCCTGCGGATGGCACACCGCCCAGCTGCTTGCAGGAAATTGAACAGTTAGCCTTGCCTAGACAAGATCTCACAGATATGCCCTTGGATGATGCCGAGGTGACATATTACGTGGACGGCTCATGCAGAAGGGGCCCTACAGGAAAGAATCTAGTGGGGTATGCAGTAGTTACAGACACTGAAATTCTAGAAGCCCAATCCTTACCACATAATTTATCTGCACAAGCAGCAGAATTGACAGCTTTGACACGGGCATGTACTTTAGCAAAAGACAAGTGTGTAAACATATATACTGATAGTCAGTATGCTTTTTCTACAGTACATGTATTTGTGCAACAATGGAAAAATAGAGGAATGATAACATCTAGTGGAAAACCTATTAATCATGCACAATTTATTTTGGAATTATTAGAATCTATTCAGTTACCTACCAAAGTAGCTATTTGTAAATGTGTAGCTCATACAAAACAACAGGATAAGATTTTGAAAGGCAATGCACAAGCTGATGCAGCTGCTAAGCAAGCAGCCTCAGACTCAGAAACTTTACTTTTGAATGAAGAATTACAACCCTCTGAGATTTTAGATTTAGACATGTTAAAAACAATGCAGATGCTTACTACAAAAGCAGAAAAACAAAAATGGGAAAAACAAGGTGCAATTCTTGAAAATGGACTGTACATTTCCAAAGAGAAAAAAACGATATTGCCATCTAATTTATTTAGATATGCAGCTTTGTTGAGCCATGGGCAGTGCCATGTCTCAACAGGGGGGATGGTAAAGTTAGTAAACGAAATATTCTAAACATATGGATTCACAAACTATACAAAAGATTTTGTGCAACTTGTCATACTTGTAACAAGCACCATGCACAAGGGGCATTTAAACCTAAGCAAGGAAGTTTTCCTATACCACCGTATCCGTTCCATACTATTTGTATGGATTTCATAGAATTGAGTAAGTGTGAAGGGAAGAAATACTGTTTAGTCATTGTAGATATGTTTTCTAAATGGGTAGAAGCTTTTCCAACCAAAAATCCGGATGCAGCAACAGTGGCGAAAGCCCTGATAAAAGAAGTAATCCCTAGATTTGGCATTCCGGAAAGGATTTATAGTGACAACGGCACACATTTTGTAAACCAGACAATCCAGCAACTTGGGAGATTTTTTGGTATCTCCTTAAAGAACCATTGCGCCTACCACCCACAGACAGCAGGACTGGTGGAAAGGTACAATGGTACCCTCAAGAATAAACTTAGGAAATTAGTTGAAGAAACCCAAAAGAATTGGATACACTGTCTGCCTTTAGCACTGTTGAGTATGAGAACGGTTCCAAATGTGAAGGGTTTGACTCCCTTTGAAATGATTTTTGGGAGAGCATATTATGTGCCCCAGTGGAAAGCTCTCATGCCCACAGAACAAGAGGCTGACAGTTCATTAGCTAGTTATATGAGGAAACTGTTAACAAATAAATCTGTTTTGCAGTTTAACTCTTTTTCAGATAAGGAACATACCAGACTGGTGGAAGCAGTTTTGGCCCCCGGGACGTGGGTTTGGCTGAAAGTGACAAAAAGGAAGAATTGGGTGAGTCAAAAGTGGGAAGGGCCGTACCAGGTACTGTTGGCAACGCCTACTGCAGTCAGAGTGGCTGAGAGGACGTCCTGGGTTCATTTGACACACTGCAAACCGGTAAAGAACTTTCAACTTGATAAAAACTTTGTGACTGATATACAACAGGACCAAGATGGCCAAAAACAAAGCAAATAGAAATTTAGATCCACCCCAGAGATGTTGCATAATCATTTTGTTAAGTATACATTTATTGACTGTAATTGTGACAATTTTCCTCTTGTTGTGGTTTATCCTGCACTCAACCACACAAGTGAAAGTGGGAAGGCGTGACAAAACGTCTATAGACTGGCATCCAAATTTTAACACATACCTAGCCATGAAGCGTGTATATGCAGAGACTATGAACATTTAAAATTGCTGGGTTTGTACAGCTATACCAACAGCATATGGAGGACTGATAATGTCCGCTGTCCATTTGGGGATAAATGAGACTTGGGGAAAATTTACTCTTTGATACAGGAACTGTGAGATCACAGGACAAAATAGCTTTATTTTTACCTGTCACACAAAAAGGAATTGTATGTTTTTACAAAAATGATACTCTCCAGGTGGGCTGGAGCAATTGTAATATAACCATATCTTATTGGTGTTATATTAAGAATAGTAGTGGCAATATTCTTTGCAATACTAATTATGACTCATATTTGAATTCACTGAAAACAACCATGAATGACATTCGCAAGAATCCTGTTTTGTTTAAACAATTGTCAGTTATAGATCAAAAAATGTTTCATGCAGGGTTAATGTGTATTAGTACTAAAGTAGAAAACTGTTATTTTATTTGTGGGGAAAAAAGCATATAAATGGTTACCTGAGAATTGATCCGGCAGTTGTTTTTTGGGTTATCTAGTTCCGGCAATAAGACATACTGCAGAATTACCTTTGGGTAAGATACGAAACATGAGAGAAGCAGCCCAAAAACCTGGAGGTCCAGTTGTGAAACCTGTAAATCCAATTGGACGGATTGAAGCTGGCTGGAAAGACCATAATAACGTAAAGGACAAAAGTAAATTGACTCATATGGACTTGAGTGACAGTGTTATATCTTGGGCAGGAATATTCCCAGCATATGGAGCAGTCAAATCGATCTGGGAGCTGAGGAAGTTGTCGAAACTTCTCGATGTAATGAGTAATGCAACTTTCTCTGCCCTAGAACTGGTGACTGATGAACTGAATGCAATGAGAACTGTTGTACTACAAAATCGAATGGCTCTTGATTTCACCCTAGCGGCGAGAGTTGGTATGTGCGCACTTATCAAAGAAGAATGCTGTGCGTACATACCAGACAATAGGCATGAAATTAACAACTACCTAGAGGTAATTCAGCAAGTATCAGCCATGACTGAACCAGGCCCAAACCCACTGACGGACTTTTTCCAGAATCTATTCGGGGGGGGGGGTTCCATCCTAATGAATATTCTGATTGCCATTTGTGTGGGTATACTCCTAATAGGAGCATGTGTTTGCTGTAGAATTCCCTGCATGAAAAGACTAAGCAAAGATTTTATTGATGTATCTGTTACTGAAACTTTGTATCAAGATATTGAGATTGAAAAATTGATCTCAGATGACATTTTTTTCTGAAGTATAGATCAAATGACTCACCTAACTGAAAATCCTTAGTGGAAGAGGTTGGGAGATGAAATGACACTATGCATACTTCAAAATAGAATAAAAAGTATTAATAGGAGGGAAAATGTTAGAAAAATATGCATTTAAATATATGTAAAACTCTAGTTTAAAAACAAAGTAGTATGTAATGCATTTTATTCTATTAATGATATAACAGAAAGGATAAATTCATGTGTAAATGCAAGTAGTTTTGAAACTGCAGTGTGGCTTGTAGCAAATTGACCTCCGACCCTGGCAGTTGCTAGCTTAGCAAGTTTTAATGTTTATGCTTTTCACAAGTGATTATCTGCTGGGTCAGGAAATTAAATATGTGAAATAATGAAATCTTCTGCTCTTTCCTGCTGGGATGATTTGGCCTTGTATATGTGTTACTAAGATAGCATGCAGCTGGTGGGAAAGTGTTACAGTAAACAAAGATGTGTATTAGAAGATTGAATCTGCTTTTGTATTCGAACTGGTGTGAAACCTTGAAGAAGTAACTTTACAGAAAGACATTATGTCTGACCAGGTGGATAGCAAGGCCGTATTGTTACCAGAGGAAAACTTTTTTGAAATATACAGCATCAGCAGTTTTTATGAATAGAGGACTGTAAGCTAAAGTGATGTAGATGCCCTGTGACATACCACGTCAGTAAGGTGGGCACAGCTTGAATGTAAAGACTATATAAAATTGTGTGCTTCCTCTTTCATGTTAGACAAAATCCTGTACTTGTATGTTTTTTGCCTCCTGGTGTACAATAGTAAACTTTTGAACCTGAACCTCCTGTGTATTGAATTCTTGATTTTATTTAACAATAACCAAAGATCCTGTAAAGGTATTAGAGACATTTTGGAAAGTTTATGAAAATTTGTATAAATCAGAGAAATGAGGAAATCAATAAAAAGCATAAATGGAAATATTTATGGAAGACTTAAATATGCAAAGGTTAGAGGAAGAAGAGGCTTGAGGAGATGAGATAAAAACAGTGGCATATAACCAAACTGCAGGGATTTCTCCGGGGGTAGATGGTATTCCAGAAGAAGTTTGGAAGCTAGGAGGGAAGAAAGAAATATCGATCTGGAAGGTTTTGTTTAACAGTATTTTAAAAGGAGGGGAAGCACCAACATCTTATAAAAAAGCTGTGCTGGCCATACCTAAAGCCGGTAAAGACCCATCAAATCCAGCTTCATACAGGCCCATTTCAATTTTAAATCACAATTATAGTGTTTATATCTATAATGGTTAAAAGAAGGGCAAAGGGGATGACAAATTAATCAATATGGTTTTGTGGAGTAGAGGCAAATATTTGGCAACATTAATAGAATGATGGTGAGCCAGAGGAAAGCAGAATATAAGAAAATAGCACTGTTATTGGTGGGTCTTGATGTAAAGAAAGTATTAGACAGAGTAAGCTGGAATTTTATGAATAAGGCAATGGAAGCACTTACATTCCCTGATACAATAATAAGGTTAATTAGGAGGATATGTGAGGGATCAGTGAGAAAAATCAAAGTGGGAGGGTTCCTTTCTGATAAGCTGTGTCTGAACAGAGGACTTAGTAGGGGTGTCCTCTTTCCCTTTGGTATTTGCTTGCCAGCATTTGCTTTGCCATTGGCAAAGAAAATAGGGAACTCAGAAATTCAAGGATATACTTGACATGGCAATCAAGAAAAGTTGGCTTTACTTGTAGGCAATATTATTTTGTACCTGATAAAACCAGAAAGGATATATCAGTGTTGTGGAACATTTTGAGAAAGTTCCAAGTTTTCTGGAGGACATAAAACTAATAAAGATAAAACAAAAACTCTATAGCTGCAAATTATGTGTGGACACATGAATTGGTTCAGCAATACCCATATTTATGGAGATATGATAAAATGAAGTATTTAGGAGTATGGGTTAAAAAGGATTATGTTATGGCAGCTAAGGATATGTGGGATGAGACTAAACAAAAGATAATATAAAAACATAAACTGAAAGCTCTTGCCCTACCCTATGGTTTGAAGCATCCACCTGTACAACAAATTAGTTGTTGTAATCTGGACTGGCTAGCACAGGGAATCCTTCCAAAGCCCCTTTAAACTTTTGGAATGCCATCTCACAGGCTAGGGTCCTCACAACCTTATCTGGTCAGTTTTCCTTGTCAGGACTGTGAGGGGAGCAGCTATTGTACTATAATTGGCAACAAACTTTCTATAGTATACCTCTGTCCCCCAAGAATGCCCTCACCTGCTTTTTGATAACAGGGGCAGGCCATGCCTGAATAACTTCCACTTTGGCAGGTTCTGGCCTGATCTTACCACTCCATACTCTATATCCCAGGTAGGAGACCTCTGCCATATCAACCTGACAGTTACTGGACTTAATGGTCAACCCTACCCTTTGCAATCTGCCCAGGACCTCCCTGACATGCTGAAGGTGCTCTTGCCAGTAATGGCTGTAGATGGCTATATTGTCCAGGTAAGCAAGGGCATAAGCTCCTGCTCCTGCAAGGATACAATCTACCAGCTTCTGAAAGGTTGCTGGGGAATTTTGCATCACAAAGGGCATCTTCATGAACTCGTATAATCCAAAAGGAGTCACAAAGGCTGACCTCTTTCTACTGTTGGGAGTCAAGGTTGCCTGGCAGTAGTCCTTGGTCAGATCAGTAATGGTCAGATACTTAGCCCTCCCCAGCTACTCTAAGGCTTAATCTGTCCTAGGCATAGGGTAAGCATCTGACTCTGTGTGACTGTTTAGTTTTCTGTAGTCCAGACAGAACCTGGTGAAGCCATTCTTCTTTGGTACTAGCACCACTAGGGAGGCCCAGGGACTGTTATACTCCTAGATTACTCCCAGTTCCAATATTTCCTGTATCTCCTCCCTCAGAGTCTGTCTGACTCACTCAGGCACCCTGTAAGTGGGCTGGTTGATAGGCCTTTGGGTCTCTGTATCCACATGGTGCTGCACCAGGTGGGTGAACCCTGGTTTCCCAGCGAACATGTCCCCAAGCTCCTGTAACACTGTTTGGATTTCTTCGAACCTAGGTAGGGGATAGCTGCTGGGACATAACTACCCCTTCCACTGAGATGTCAGTTCGAGTCTCCCTGAGATCAGTCACTAGATCCCCCTCAGATTCCTCCTGCCGCCCACTGCAAATATTCAGCACAAAGGCCTCCCTATCATGGTAAGGTTTCATCATGTTAACATGGTACAATTTGTGCCCCTGCCTACTGCCTAGCAGTTTTGCCATGTAGTTAACATCACTGACCTTCTTACCACTTTCAAGGGTCCTTCCCAAGCTGCCTGCAGCTTATTGTGTCTGACAGGAATGAGCACCATTACCTGCTTGACACAGCATACTCGTGGGCTTGAGCATTCCTGTCATACCAGACCTTTTTCTACTGTTGGGCTCCTGTCAGGTTTTCCTGGGCTAAGCCCATGAGCCTCCTAAGCCTTGTCTTGAGGTTTAGGATATATGCTACAACAAACTCCTTGTGGGATTCATACTCACCCTTCCACTCATCGTGACTCAAACCCATGGCCATCTCACCTTATGCCCATACAGCAACCCAAAGTGTGAAAAGACTGTCAATTCTTAGGGTACCTCTCTGTATACAAACAGCAGATGGGGCAAATATTTGTCCCAATCTCTCTTAAACTGGTCTGCAAATGCCCTTAGCATGGTATTCAATGTATAGTTTAACGTTGCCACATGACCATTAGTCTGGGGAAGGTAGGGGTAGTCTTTTTTTGGAGCTTCACCCCACAGCTCTCCCACAGACAAACCAGTAGGTCTGATATGAAACTGGCACCCCTGTTAGTCAGTATTTATCTCAGGAAACCTACCCTGCTGAAAATATCTAACAAAGAATCTGTCACCTTCTCTGCCTCGATGGAGGACAGAGTCACTGCATCAGGGTATCTAGTAGCATAATCTACTATCACTAGGATATATTTCCTCCCTATGAAACTTGGGGTACTCAGAGGCCCCACAATATCCATAGCTACCCTCTGAAATGGCTCCTCAATCACAGGCAAAGACATTAAAGGAGCTTTGACCTTGTCTCCAGCATTGCCTACTTTTTGGCACTGCTCACAGGTTCTGCAGTACCCTGTTACATCCCTTGAAATCCCAGGCTAATAAAAACTCTGCATAATATGTATCTTGGTACACTTTATGCCCATATGACCTGCAAAGGAATGTTATGGGCTATGGCTAGAAGTGCCAGATGGTAGGCTCTGGGCACTACCAACTGCTGCATTACCTCAACCTCTAGCCCTCCCTCAGTGGTCCATTTTTTATACAGTGACCCTTTGTTCCAGTATACAGACACCTCTTTTCCTTGAAAATCAGGTGCCACCTTAGCTACCTCCCTCAAGCCTTGTAATGTAGGGTCCAATAGCTGAGCCTGTCTAAAATCTTTCTTTGTGACCCTTCCCAGGTCCCCTTCCACAGGACATCTGGTATCTTCTGACAGCAGTGCCTCACTGTCAGCCTGGGTACTACCACTCACCTCTGCCCTTGCAGTCACCTTGTCCAATGCAAAATCAGTACCTAACAGCAGCTGTGGCTCACTTTCAAGGCTCACTGCTACAGGGTATCTCCCTCCCTGAAATAGCAATATCGCCA
>NC_056727.1:1222135913-1222208413 GCF_019279795.1 Protopterus annectens
TTCTTGAAATGCAAATGCTTCCATTGCCCTGTTCATAAAGTCCCAGTTTACTCTGTCAAATGTTTCTCTGCATCAAGACCCACCGACAACATTGGTATTTTCTTACATTCTGCTTCCCTCTGGATTATCAGTGTTCTGTCAATGTTTTCAAATGTTTGCCTCTCCTCCACAAAACCACACTGATTCTTATCTATCAGTTTTGGCATTACTATTGCCATTATAGACATCAACAGTTTATAATCTTGGTTTAGTATTGGAATGGGCCTGTATGAAGCTGGATCTGATGGATCTTTACCCTCTTTAGGTATTACAGCTACCCCATGTTCTTCCAGGAAGGTGATACTTCTCCTCCTCTTAAAATACTGTTAGAGTATTCTCACAGTGTAGGGCTTCAGAGTCTTCCGCACATTTAGACAGCAATTGCACAGACACGGAATAAAGATGGAGGTATCTCGATCTGCATTAATAATAAGAATACTTCTAGGATGGCTAAACAGGATGATGCACTGAAATTCCTACACATCCAGATTGCCATAGACAAAGTCCCATACCATATCCTAGCAAGCTATAGGTCATTCTCTAAGTTCCATGAAACCCATAGTTCATACTTAGACCTATTGGAGACACACCATTCAGTCAAATACCATCCGTATGGGGGACTTTAATTATCCTTCTCTAAAATGTGTATCTAACATGACTCCAAATTTGCAGGTGCAGAAATTCCTAGATTTTGTAAACACAGACACCCTGGAGCATTTAGTGCATACACCTACTAGAAATACAAACATATTGGACTAGGTACTCACAAATGTGGGAGAGTACTGCACCACCCCATGCCATGCCTTCTCTGGTACCACAAAGCAGTCTCCTTCAAAATAAAAATCAATTCTGTAACTCCAACAAACCCTGTTAACAGCTAAAAACCTCTCTAAAACAAACTACCTTTCACTAAGGGATCGGGAGACTGCAGATGGTTGTATCAGTCATAGTTACAGGTTGCATCAAGCATCATCAGCAGCATGTAACAGTGGGAACAGTTATGAGTGGCCTGCTACCTGCGTTCATCTGATCAGACTATTGGGGTCACCTATCAACTAGACCCAAGGGCAAGTCACCTTAAATGTAGTACTGATATAGGCCCACATGTGCCAGATGTGGGAATCATGGGATTTATGGTGTACAGACACATTGCATATAATCTCTTGTGCATTGCACATCACTTGACAGTTGATGGCATAGAAGCCCCTCTAATTAAGATATTGGGCATAGTGTGGATCATATAGAACCCTGATTGCAATGCAGTCCATGGACCCCAGGACCTAAGGGAAATTGACTGCCAGTGAATGGCCACATAGTGGTGGATCTCTCCTTCACTATCAATGAAAATTACATTTGTTCTTTCCACATGCTACATCTTCACTTCAGGGAACTGGTATATGATTTGTGAAGCTGAAGCCTGTGAAACTTCTAAGGTGTCTCTTGAGAGTTGCTGACAGTTCCTCATAGAAAGGATGGTTAATGCTACACAAACTTTAATGTCCACTGGGATTTGCAATTTCCACTTTTCATTTGATTCCATGTAAGGACAGTACATGACTCTAATTCCTTTACAATATAGCAGTTGACCATGTCCTGGTAATAGAGGTGATAGTATGTCAGACACAGAAAGAATCCTCTGTTAGCAAATGGTGGCAAAATGTAACATCACAAACACTAGCTTATAAGACTTTCACTAGCACATGTTCATCAGATAGAGAAAATGCTATTTCTAGCATGTTAGAGTGAGCAGTACAACTGTACACTGATAATGATGGTGTTCAGATAACCTGATGGCACATTCTGCTAACTTTCTCTCATTCACCCAACTAACTACAGCACACAAAATAAGCTACAGACCCACAGACTGTCCTGCTCTCTTGACACGACTCGCCCAATACCAACCTAGCATGCAACTAAGATCTGGAAATCATCTACTTCTAAAAGTAGAAAAGCCCACCTTACCTGCAAGTCAACTACTCTATTCCTTCACCATTGCCAGACTGTGTAATTCACTTCTACCTTCTATAAGAAACATGGGCAGCACCATCACCTTCAAACAAATACTTAAAAATCATTTTAACTCTTCCTGAGTATGTACCTGCTATATAACCTAACCTCCTCCTTCTCCTGGTATGATAACTAAACTCTTGTGTTTTTTGCTACTACTGACTGATGGTATTTTCTCCATAATTATTATTTTTTATCACTAGTTGATACTGGTACAATAATGCTGATTAATATGTCTCTGTTTATACCTCTCTAAATTCATCTGGCTACCAACAAAATTCCTGCTTTTATGTATATATTCTGTATATATTACTGTAATCACTATATATAACACTTTATCTGCTTGCTTACCAGTAAATGTGTAATATTTTCTGTATCTACATTCTTGTCAGAGCTTTTCTCCCTGGGCCTCCACTGAAAATGGCCTCTTTTAGGACCAGTGGACTTTCCTACTAAATAAATGCAATACATAATATATATATATATATATATATATATATATATATATATATATATATGTATATATGGGTTCCATACACTAGATCGAATTTTCACTAATATTCAAAATAGTACATGGAATGCTCACTGCAGCGAAAGTGCACTTAATCGAAAGTGCACTTGCGTGAAGTTCAGTACAATGAACGGGTGTTGTACTGAACTTCCGTGCAGTACTCATGCACCTTAGGGTTAGGGCATGGGTCATAGTAAGGGGATAGCCCTATGGGCTATCCCCTTACCATGACCTGTGCCTGGGCTATCCCCTTACCATGACCTGTGCCCTAACCCTAAGGTCCGTGACAACTGCAGCACAGTGATGGACATAGCAAGGTCCTCCACTATGGTGCAATAGTCACGAACCTTAGGGTTAGGGCATGGGTTAGGGTAAGGGGATAGCTTTACTAACCATCCTTACCTAACCCGTCCCCTAACCCTAATGTCCATGACTATTGCACCATAGTGGAGGACATAGCTTGTTTTTTATGTCCTCCACTGTGCTGCAGTGTTTTCAGTGAAGTGCACTTACGCAAAAGTTCACTTTCAAAGTTTAACTTTCGAAGTGAGGCTTCCTATTACAAGTTCGAAGTAGTGAAGTTTTGTTCTTGTAATAGGAATCCATATATATATATATATATATATATATATATTTGTATATATATATTTTTTAAATCATGCTACCATGCTTGATTTCATCATTTGCATGTTCTCATTAGCATATTGTCACTCATTTACTTATCATTATGCAGTCACCTGCATGCAGCGCATACCATGCTATTTTCCTCCTAATACAGTCACACTACATGTCTCTAAATCAACCCCTCTCTCTGTGTCACTGCTCATTATGCTAATTTGCTTGATGCATTGCATTGTTTGCCTCTGAATACCTCACAATATGCACAGAAACTTAGTGAGTAAAACAGACTGCTAGACTTTACAGATACACACAGTTCCATCGATTACCATATGTAGATGCAAAATGTAATAGGCTGTAGAAAAATAGATTAGTGCAAAACATATGCTGTGTTTGATATCAGGATATCTAACTGCATATACTTCAAGTGGCAGCAAGCTCTACTTCACACCATGCTTCTGCAGAACCAAAAAACAGAACAAACCATACCTCTCTATCTGGAAGCATTAAAAATCTGGGCAAAGGCACATGAAAAATAGGTACAACTGGCCAAAAAATCTGTATCCTGATTAACATAAAAGCTTGCACACATAATTATGTAACCCCGCCCACCCCAATGTAATTGTAGGATACCAACATTCAAATGCTAATTGAAGAACAGACAAAATATTAAATACAAAATATAGCCAGAACATACCTCTCAACCTGTTATGGCAATAAATCTGTACAAAGGCCCAAAAATAGGGAAATTTTTTACATATGTTCTTATAAACTTATAAAGATGATAAACAGGTACTGCATTAGCATGAATTTTCTGAACGGTATGAAGTCTGAAACTCAAGTGTCTGTCATTTTCTGACTTCGGTCCTCAATGATTTTCCAATGGTTTGCCAAAAAAATACAATTTATGAGAAAAGGACCAAAAGTAAGAAACAAAAATCTAGACCGTTTAGAGGTATGCTGCCCTGTATGGTAGCTTCACAAAAGAGTGCAAACAACATGATCTCCTGATGTAGTCTGAATCATATGCTTTCACTGCTTTTTGTTTCTTATAGATTGCTACTGAAACTGTCCATTCTGGATCAGTCCACTCACTTCATAAATAAATGAGAGAGAGAGAAAAAAATGAACACCCCAAGCTGTTCTAGTACAAGGAGGATGGTAATATAGGTAGACATAATTGTTAACCTCTTGCCAACAGAACCAAGAAAATCAGAGACACAGCTTTTAGATTTCAAATGAGTTGTCAGGATTTTTTTTGCACTGTCAGGCTTTCACATTGTTGCAAAACAACACTGGCACTTCACAGCACTGTCACACTAGAATTAATAATGTTTCAAGGTCAGCCAATGGGATTCAATAAACTACATGCAGGAATAGCACTATTCCTGCACGGAGTGGTTCATGTCCATATAGCACAGCAGCATGCTTTGCATATTCATGAAGGAGCGCTGCTGTTCAGCCTACACGGACACAAACCGTGAACAAGTGCAGCAGGTGTGTTCAAGTAGAGAAAACACAAAAGTGAAAAACAACTAAAAAAACATTAAATGAGGCTCTGGAACTCCTTGTCGGAAGACTTTATTACGTGAAGCGCTTTTCGTCCAGTACAATGACCGGACTTCATCAGACAATGAACAATATTATTAACTCCATTTAAACCTTGGTAAAATCACATGATTATAAATTGTCACTTATCAATTTACGTTAAAATCAATTAAACAATCAAATCATTACAAATTGTTAATAATTGACCTAAGTATAATCTATAACAACAGCCTTAAAAAGTTGTCAAAACAACTAAAACAGTATGTATAATAATGTATATAAGAATGTCCATATTAATATAATAGCCAAAGTCTCCCATTCACTAAACTTTAATACACACACAAAATAATTTCATCTAATGAATAAATATAAATAACAACAATTAAAAATAACAAATTAAGAAAATATACAAAGTGTAAAAAAATCATACAATCTATTGATCACTATAACAACAAATCTTCAAGTGTTACTTGTCAAGTTTGCTGAAATCTAATTAAATCATGTAAAAAAATAATATATACATATATATATATATATATATATATATATATATATATATATATATATATATGTGTGTGTGTGTGTGTGTGTGTGTGTGTTAGAGTCATCTAAACAAGCGCTTAAGTTTTAAAAAACAAGAAATAGAGTAACATTCATTTAGACCTGGGTAATGGTGGGCATAACTCTAAGTTGCCATAACAGTTCATATTTTTCTAGCAGCCAACCAGCTGTCCAGCTTTTCACATTGGGAAGACAGAAAGAAAATTTAAGGAATGTATTTACAAACACTTATATGCTATACGAAAGAATAAGTCTGAAAATGCCTTTGCTAGACATATTTCTGCTTTCCCAACCCATAGATTCAGTTTTAGGATTATTGACCAAGTGACACAAGATGTGAGAGGTGGCCCTAGTAATTGGCTGCTAGAAAAATCTGAACTGTTATGGCAACTTAGAGTTAAGACCCACCATTACCCAGGTCTAAATGAATGTTGCTCTATTTCTTGTTTTTTGAAACTTAAGAGCTTGTTCAGATGACTCTACTATATATATATATATATATATATATATATATATATATATATATATATAGATATATATACATATTTTTTACATGATTTAATTAGATTTCAGCAAACTTGACAAGTACTTGAAGGTTTGTTGTTATAGTGATCAATAGATTGTATGATTTTTTACACTTTGTATATTTTTTTAATTTGTTATTTTTAATTGTTATTTATAGTTATATTTATTCATTAGATGAAATTATTATGTGTGCGTATTAAAGTTTACTGAATGGGAGACTTAGGCTATTATAATAATATGAACATTCTTATATACATGATCATACATACTGTTTTAGCTGTTTTGACAACTTTTTGAGGTTGTTTTAGATTATATTTAGGTCAATTATTAACAATGTGTAATGATTTGATTGTTTAACTGATTTTCACTTAACTTGATAAGTGACAATTTATAATCATGTGGTTTTACCAAAGTTTAAATGCAGTGAATAGTATTGTTCATTGTCTGATGAAGTCTGGTCATTGTAACGGACGAAAAGTGCTTCACGTAATAAAGTCTTCCGACAAGGAGTTCCAGAGCCTCGTTTAATTGTGTTCAAGTAGTGCTCGCACAGTTAACACGCCCCCTGCACTCAGGAAGTGCCATACTGCACTTTGAAAACTAAAACAGTATCCGCCGAACTGAATGTAAATAAAGCAAACAGGCACACCCCCCAAACTACAGAACAGCACAGAGAATGTCCAGATTGGTATACCAGTGTACTCGCTGGCATACCAAATAAGTCAGCATGTTCCCAAGAGGGAATATTTAAAAAGTGTCCCCAGTTGTGGCCAGAGTTGCCCCATGTATGATGTAGCTGTTCAGATGTCCTGCCCTAAGAGGCTGATAGGTATGTGCATACCTCTAAAGTACAAAAAAAAAGAAAACCCATGAATTGTATTTTTTTCCTGTCCCAAGTAAAGTGCAAGCATAGCTGAGTTGAGCAGCTGTGCTCAGCATAGCTTAAACATCCCAAGGAGCTAAATAGAAATATACAGCTAAAATTCTCAATGCAAGATAGTGTAGTGGTTAACGCTCCTGCTTTGCATGCAGTTAGTCATGGTTCGAGCAGCAATGCAGTCTGTTCACTTTTATATGGGAAAGCATTATTAAAAGTTATTTGTTTTAATTAGGTAGTAAATTATATATTTGTCAACCAGGGTAGTGTAGCAGGTCCAAAAGTGAGGTGTGAGTATAGAAAAAAATGTAAAGCCCCCATTTAATCACATGTGTCCCATATAATGTATAGTCACACAAGAGTATAATGTAATGAAAGCACATAGGGGGATGTCATGGAAGGTAAATATACACATTACAATATGTCAGTAATGGTGATTTAATCCCACAATGCTGATGCTCCATAAAATGAAAGCTGATCAATGATAAGTAGTGGTCAGCTATGCTAAGCTGGTGTAAGCATTGCTTAAATGTAAATGCTAAGCAATAATTAGCTTATCTAAGTGGATTTGTGCACTGGTAAGCAGTGCTTAGCATCTACCCCTTTAAGCAATGCTCACCTTAGTTAAGCAGCTTTGCATGTTGGTTAGCTTAGCACAGCATGTTCAAAATGACCAATAATGGCAAAGGGTGGGAATGCAGCCCTATTTAAACCTCACAGGTGAGAATACAATCATAACCAGTTGTAGCTGATCTTTGCAGGCACTATGGCTGGTGTAGGTGAGGGTGTGCACTTTTGGGCAAAGCACTGGGGCATCAAGGAGTCCAGGGTCATTGTTGAACTCCTAGTGAAAGACCATGAGGAGAGACTGCTGAAGGCCAGTACCAGGGCTCACAATATAAATCGGAGTCCGGGGACCATCTCGCACATGATCTCACCAGTTATACTGGCATTCTTCAAACTGGTTAGCAGGTCTGGCACCATTTCACTGACCTCAAGCGTAGGAAGAGGGAACTCTTGGACCAGTGGACCCAAGACGTGGGCACAGAATCTCTCAGCAGTGTGTAAGTATCAGTATCAATTAGTGTTTACCAAAGTCCAGCCTGAGTATGTGATCAACAGGTATGCATAAATGTTTGTTTATCTCCTGTACAGCTGCAGATGAGAGGGCTATGAACATGGACATTCATGCCAACAGGTTGTTAAGGCTGCACTGGGAGGCTGGTGAGTACAAATCTAGCTTGCAGTATATAGGCCAAATAATAGAAAGGTGTAGATTGTCTACTGCCTGTAGGTAAAGTGTGTACTGTGAGTAATGAATAAACAATGTTAGCTAATGATGTACAAGATATCCATTAATAAAGTGTGAGCATCCTTTAATAAAATTACAGACTGTTGTGTTTATTGTGGTATGTTGTGGTAGGAAAATAAATGTGTACAAGTTCTGCATAGCAACTATGGCTCTGACAGCATTAATTAAATGAGGCTCATCTGAGAAAGATTGTGGAGCTGTAAAACAGGGCATAAAACTTGCACCAAGATCTGAACTCTGAATAGTAATGTGTAAAGTATCATACTGTACCCCCTGCAGCATGCCATGTGTTAACCATTGCTTTCCAGATTGTAATATCTCAAAGTATTAATACATACTACAAGAACTGTCTGCCATGCGTGAAATGTCAGAATTGCAAAGTTAGATTGTCCGGCCCTGAGAATATTAGGCAGAAAACCATCAAGCAAAAAAACAGTGGTTCCTCAGTAGCTCATAGTGATGAAACACAACCTTGGTGTGCCCTTTTGCACAAAGAGACACGGTTTGAATCTAAGGAGTGGTAGTAAGTTGTATGCATATTTTCACCCAAGAATATGTGTAGAAACAGTCAGGTAGTGTTAACAGAAATTTTCTCAGCAGGTCTTCCAGGTAATGAAATGTTTATAGTAGCTGTAAGAAGGCTTTACTATTACACTGTGTACAACACTTCCACTGTCCAAACCCATGCTTGCAAATGACAGCAACATAAGTACATACACCAAGCACTTTGCCTGATACATGTCCCTCAAGTGTCACGCTGTCATGGCCAGTGGTCACTGCTGCCAATAACCAATGAGACAGATATCCAGATGGATTATGTCAGTAGTGCATCCACACAGCATGAGTGCAAGGCACCCCTTTCAGTGTCATATATGTAACCCTGAATATGTGAATATGTGTAGAAACAGTCAGGTAGTGTTAACAGAATTCCTCCACAGGTCTGCCAGGTAAGGAAATGTTTGTATCAACTGTAAGAAGGCTTTACTAATACATTATGTACAACACTTCCACTGTCCAACCCCAGGCCATAGGTAGATGCAAAGTGAGGTCAGACCTGGAGAGTAATGAGTAGAGTAAGGATCAGTACAGTTGTGAAATATTGATGCCTATACAGTTGTTAACTGACTTCCCTCTCTCTCCCCATCCCTATCTGCATCAGTAATAAATACACATAATCAACAGGTATGTTTTCTCCAAACCTACTGTTGGGATGTGTCCTATTGTTCTACAAATATTGAATTGTGTGAATATTAATGACCCTCATTCAAATACTATCATTGGTGGCCTGTTGCTGTCAATGTAAACTGCATGACATTCTAATGCTTACTGTGGTTCCTTTCTGTATGTGTTCTGTTTGCTATGCAACTGTTTCAAAACAGTTTTATGGGCTTAATTGGAACACACATCTATGCTGTTATAACTAATCATGAAATGTGTTGTTCACAACTAACCAACATATTTTGTAAAACCTCAAAACCATAGCATGTCTGGGAAGGCAGATCCCAGCGGATCCACCTGTCCCACATCATCTGGCCATGGCACCAGACACCAGCATGTCTGGGACCCAACCTGGGACCTTCTCATCCACTGGCTCTACACCACCTTTGGGTGGAACTGCCTCAGGTGACAGGGCTTGCCCCCCCCAGGAGCGAGTATGGACAGGAACCTGTCACACATAGTCAAGTCCAAGGTTTGGTGCACAGTGCCATCCAGAAAGAGTTTGGTGGTCAGCTGTGCCAGATTAAGGGCCACCTAGTGCATCTTGAGGGTCAGCCTGCCCCTCCTGTCCAGCCCCCAGCACAGACACCTTTGGGGCCTTGAAGTTGCAGTGGTGATTGTGCATGGGTGGGGACCTCAGTCCCACTGTATCCATTTGGGGGCTCATGGGCATCTGATTCCCAACCACTCTCCCCATCCAAGGTATTTACCCCCCACATGTGTCATATACTGCTCCTGTCTGCTGTCTTGTCTGTCCTGTCAGTTTTCCTACCTAACTTTCCTCACCAATTTTACCTACTATACTTCCCCAACATCCCACTCTCACTTTAAAGAAAAAAGGGCATCTGTTCCTCAAAAAAAATGCTGCCCCATACATAGCTGTCCATTTCGCACAATTGTCCGCTGCACACATATAATCTGGTCCACCTGACTTGACAACATATTACTGTTGTCCTCACCCCTCTCTCTGGGGTTTGAGTGTCCAAATTCACCTCTAAATTCTGTACAAATGCACAGCTGTTGCTGTATAAGAAATGGACAGCTATAGACCTTCCCTACACCCATCCTGCATATCCCTAGCTATCTTTTATATTATTTTTCCCTCTACGTGCCCCCTTTTTTACCACTTTCCTATCACCTCTTTTTCTTTTCTTTTAAAGAAATTAGCACTGGTGTAATTGGGAGTAAACAAGTTTGAGCAATGCTAAGTGAAGCCAACACAGATTAAGCATCGCTACGGTTAACCATATGTTAACATCGCTTAGCATCATCCAAACCTGCTTACAACTGCTTAAACCAACTTTAATCACTCTGTTTCCATCAGCCATTGTTCTGCCTAGCAACAAAATAAGAAGACCTGCCAAGTCTTGACCCTAGGGCCCTATACACAATAGTCAGAGCAATGTACCACTACACCATTTCAGCTATAGAGACTGCTGGTGCTTTTTCAAACATATCATGCAGTAGAGTCATTCAACAGTAGGGAAATGATTCTGAAGACTCAGTCAGGTTTTGTATATATATATATATATATATATATATATATATATATATATATATATGTATATATACATATACACATGTATATATGTCTGGAGAAATATATACATAATATATATATATATATATATATATATATATATATATATATATATATATATATATATATGCTCATAACATGCAGTGGAGTCATACCTCAGAACCATACCCCTCATCCACTTAGTGCACGAAATCTGGCCAAAGTCTTTCCAAACAGAGGGACAATGGGCCAAATCTAGAGACTTATTTTAAATATTGCTCTTATAAATGTAGAATGTTGCCAGAGTGACAGGGTTTGATTCAGCACACATGTTCTGAAGGATGTGACTTCTGAAACTGAAATCTATGTCATCATTCACTGACAGAAATCCTCAGATCATCACAGTGATTTACCAGGGAAATAAAAATAATGAATATGTGGAACAGACCAGAAATATGAGCAATAAACCTGGACATTCTGAAACAATCTAGCCAGTCAAGAGGTAGGCTCAGAACTCCTTAGTGCAATAAATCTGGACCAAGCCTGAAAAAGTGGGGGGAGAATGGCATGAAAATAGGGACATATCTGAAATACTGTAGTAGATAAGCTGACACAGTTACTGCAGTAACACTGTCTTGTCTGTCCTAACATATATTGACTGAAATAGCACAAGTCCAACACTCAATTACTTCTCACTAGTTAGTGACTTAAATCCTCACATTATCCCACTGATGTGCCAGAAATACACAACACTTATGGGGGCCAGGCAGCAGTACATCCTACAAATATATGGATATAATATCACATTAGGGAAATTTCACTCAGCTGCTAAGCATGTCATCAAGCACTGTCCAAACTACAGTCAGACTGACACAACACTAACTCAAATCCACTATGGGAATTACACATGTATTTGCAAATATATCAAGCACTGCAGGGATGTAACAGCACTAAAAAACAGGCACAAGTTTGAAAGTGCATACCTACAACCAATTTCACCACAAAGTGACATACCAGTAAGTCAAATGAACAGTACAGTATAAGGACTGTGTGAACACAAACATCTCAACATGTTTGCCACTCACACACTACCCCTACATATACCAGTCCAATTCACAGTGTAGCATGACGCCTGACCATGGTATATGACATGTCCCAGTCTGCCCCTACAAATGTGTACAGCAGATAGACCACCAGAAAATGGAGCAGCATGCACAGGCAGATAGAAAAGGAGCCATAACACATCCATCTATCCCCCCCTCCCTACACAGGCCAAATAACATTGACACACTACACTGCTACACAATCCTGAAGTCCCTCACTAGATCTGCTGTAGTTACCCATATATTCAGTAACTCTTCACTGCCACCCACTGCCTGTCTTAATTCTTCCCTGAACTCAACCTCACAATCACCCTTTTTCAGTTTCCACCATTTGATCCTGGGTGCTACCCTCACACTCCTCCTCCTCCCCTTCTTGATCCCCAAGGTCATCCCACAGACCAGCATTCCATATTGCCTAACTACACTTTCCCCTGTCACCACTTTACAGTCTCCAATTTCCTTCAAACAGGCCCTCCTGCATAGGAGATAACCCACCTGTGTACATCATCCTCCACTCATGTATGTCACCCTGTGCTCCTCTATCTTGTTAAAATATGTATTCATCCCAGCCATTTCCATCCTTTTTGCAAACTCCACCACCATCTTACCTCCTGCATTTCTTTGCTTAACACCATACCTACCCATCGATTCCACATTCCCTCTGTTCCCTTTGCCAACATGCCCTTTGAAATCTGCACCAATCACCACTCTCTCACCCTTCATCTCCCTTCATCATCACTTCATCCAACTCACTCCAAAATTTATCTGTCTCATCCATTGCACATGCAACTAGTGGAGCATATGCACTAACAATAGTCATCATTACACTGTCAATTTCCAGCTTCATTAACATCACTCTATTTGACACTCGTTTCACCTCCAAAAACACTCTTGGCATACTGTTCCTTCAGGATAACCCCAACACCATTTCTCCTCCCATCCACACTATGCTAGAACTATTTGGACCTGATTCCAATACACCTATCCTTATGTCCCTTCCATCTGATCTCTTGCACGCACAATATATCAACATTCCTTCTGTCCATCATATCAGCTAGCTCTGTCCACATACCAGTCATATAGCCAACACTAAAAGTTCCTACCCTCACTACCACACTCCTAGCCTTTCTCCTCTCTTCCTACCATATGAGCATCAGACATCCTCCAGGGTATTTCTGTGAATGCAAAGGCTACTGTGCTATCAAATCACTTAAGTGTGTTACAGCAATATTAAGAAAGTGTCACTAATTTTGCCCCATCATCCCCATGTATGTATGGCGTCCTCTAGATGTTCTGCTCTAACAGGTTGACAGGAATGACTGAGCAGCAAGAGTGTAAATACAGTGTGCCATACTGACATAGAACAGAAATGTATATTTGGTATTACCTGTGCACATGTATGTATGAGTAGATGTATCTGACTACCTCATAACAACAGACATGGGATGCAAAATGTCAAGTAAATAAGATGTACATGTACATGTGTGTAATCTCATTTTCTGTGCATCCAACAGAGTTAGGTTTCTAAAGCTACTGGTTGTTGCATTGCCCTGACACAGACATGGGTACTAGAATAAGCATGATTGGAGAGGTGTCCAACTGTGTTATGACCTTGTGTCCATGCCTATTACAAACAGCTATATGATCACCGACATAGCTGTATGGACTCAGTAATACCTTACTTGTAAAATCTGTCTCCACCAAAGTAGAGCAATCCCCTTTGCTGGACAGCAGCAATACACAAACCACATAACTAGTTGCTATATTGGCTGTACAGGGCAAAGTAGGAGCAGGCACCAACTTGGCAGCAAGTCAACCTTTGTCTGAAGGAGCATATAAGGTCACAGGTGGAGTACTGTAAGGCTGACTATGAGTACAAATTGGAAACATCCACCAAGGGCAATCACAAGGCAGTCTTCACATATGTCTGCAATCTCAGAGGCAACAACCCAACCCACTCTGTAACAGTGGTCAGTCACACCAAATACACACACACAATAGCTATAGCCAACCTGCTTCAGACAGGTTTAGGGCAAACATCAACCCCCCCCGGCTTACCATCAGTGTAGGTGGATATGCACAGCACCCACACCCCTCCCCTCATCATCAGGGAGCAGGTGCATACTGCCTAATTAAAGTCAACAAAGGCAAGTCTCCATTGGACGTGATAACATTCCTGTCTGCATCCTACATGAACTCAGGCATATGCTTCCAGCTCCATTACACACTGTATGCAAGCAAAGCCTGAGCACCATTGACAACCCATCTGCAAATAAGATGGCCACTGTCATCCCTCTACACAAACGTGAATGATGAATGGTGGTTTATGCAATGTACTGGCCCTCATTAGGGGGAAAATGACACATCAGGGCCAGGAGTGTAATGCAGGTTCATACTGTGCTGATGGATTACAGGGTATGATGTGGTTGTAAGTAGTGGCTAATGAGAGGCAATATTGATGTGCTGGCTCTGTAAATAACTCTGAGCAATGTCTGAGGCCCTGTGATGTGTTTCTCTGTTTATGTCTTCCAGGTGGCATGCAAAGTCAGCTGACATACACTGGAGAGGAGAATGCAGCTATTACTGATGCAATGATACAGCACCATGCAGTGCTGTTTGTTCAGAGCTGACAAAATCTGCTGGAGCAGACTGCCCTGTGGGATGACCTTGTCCACAGAGTGAACACCTTTGGCCACCATGACCGCACATATAATCAGTTCAGGCATCAGGCAACTGACCTGATATGTTGTGCCTGGCAAAGGGCTGCTGCTGTGGCCAGGGATGGTACTGCTACAGGTGGGGGTCCAACCACACAGGCCCACTTATGACAACAGAGGAGCTCCTTGCCTTCAATAGAGTATCTAGATGCATATGTTAATTCAAACTGCATTTGTGGGTGGGGTTAGATAATGCACACACGTGCACATCTATGGTGAGGGATAGCAAATTGTTTACTATTATAGCTTGTACTGTACCTGTGCAGAAGCATAGTATTCATCTTGTACCAATGCCAAATGTGAGTCTTCTGACAATACTTCTCCCCCACAACTACATAGGTCCCTCTGGTCTACATGTGGAACAGCAGCCTGAAGCTGGTGGGTATGAGATTGTCCTGTTGTGGCTCACCAGTACTCCATGCATGTTAAGGTCATGCACACAACTGTTACTCTCAGCCATATTGCGATATGTGCATGTTTGCTTTTGGTGGGGTTAACTGCATTGCATCACAGTGGTCATCACAGGAGCCTAGTTGCAGGAGATGTAACATATCTGTAGCATACCTCACAACCTGACATTGCAAGAAATCGGGACAAAGACTAACAAAATGGAAAGACGAAGGCCCAAATCTACGGACATATTTTATAAATCAGTGTTATACAGTGCATATAAATTGTGTACACACACCTGTTAGAATGCCAGGTATTTGTGAAATACAAAAATGAGAGCACAATAACACATTTTCAAACCCTTTCAACCTTTCATGTCACCTATAGCCTGTACAATTCAATTGTAAAACAAACCTGTTAGGGGAACAATTATGACACATAAAGAATTTACAAGAAGCTAGATGCATACATGTGCACAGGCTGAAGCAGCTTTCAGTATTATTACAGCATTACATCTTCTTGGGTACACACCTGCCATCAATTACAGAGACTCTTTGATTAACAGCAAATAATGGTCAGCTGTCCTACCAGGATTATCCCAAATTTACTCAGCTGCCTGCTACAGCAACAGCCATAGTTCGCATACTGCTTACAAAGCAGCAAATGGATCTCATTTGTGAAAGATATCAGCCTAGAGAAGGGTACACACGTATTTCCACAGCATTGCATATACCATGAATACAGTGAAGACAGTCATCAAATGATGGTAGAAATATGGGGCAACAGTGACACTGCAAAGAATTAGACATCCCTCTAAATGTGTGGAAAAGACAAAACCCAAAATGGTTAGGGAGGCTGCCAGGAGACCTACAGCAACACTACAGGAGTTGCAGGAATCACTGGCAAGTACCGGTTGCATACTACATGTGACAACAATCTCCCATATTCTCCACACGTCTGGCCTATGGGGTAGGTATGGAAGATAGAAGCCTTCTCACATACAGACCAACATCCAGATCTGGCAAATTTCTCAAGAAAAATACAACAGGTCCCCCAATATCATGTGGGGAAATGTGTTATGGTGTAATGAGACCAAAGTTGCACTTTTTTGGCCACAATACCAAAAGGTTTGTTTGGCACAAAACAACACTGTGCATCACCAAAAGAACACCATACTCATGGTGAAGCATGATGAAGCATGGTGACGGTAGTGTCCTGCTTTGGGGTTGCTGTTCATAAGCTGGAAATGGGCCTTTAGCCAATGTGGAGGGGATTAGGAACAGTTCAGAATACTAGTCCCTTTTGGCTCAAAATCATCATGTGTCTGCTAGAAAGCTGTGGATGGAAAAGACATGACCCATACCATACATCAAAATCCATACAAAAATGTCTTCACCAGAAGACAGTCAATGTTTTGGAATGGTCCAGCCACAGTCCACACATACATCCAATAGATAGTCTGTGGGGTGCACTGAAGAGGCCTGTGCAGAAGTGATGCTCTCTCAATCTGACAGAGTTGGAGGGTTTCTGCAAGTGAGGGTGTGCACATATTGCTAAGGTGAGATGTACTATGCTGATACACACCTTCTCAAGAGGACTGACTGCTTTTATGAAATCAAAAGGTGCTTTAACAAAGTATTACTTTAAGGGTGTGCACAGTCATGCCACCAGCCTGTTGCATGTATTTCAACTTCTACATGTTACCGCTAACCGATGTGTTTGTTCTTCAATTGGATTGCACAGGTTATAGGTCACATTAAAGGTGGGAAATGTTATCACATGATTTCTGTGGTCTCATGTTATATGTCAGACAAACCTGGCATGTTAACAGGTGTGTCTACAGTTATAATATCCACTGTAAGCTTATAAGGTTGTCAGTGTAACTGGTTCTGTTGTAACATACATGTACTGCAGGTTTTGAAGTGTGAGACTCAAAATATGTCATTAAATAGTGACACCAGTCCTCATATCATCCCTGTAATGTGTCCGACAAATGCAGGCTGTATGATGAAAAGACCAGAAATATGAGCCACACATGTAGACATTCAGCAACACTCTGCACAGTTGACAGTTATGTTCTGTAGGAGTTGCCACTGTGCTATACAGGTGAACAGTAATTATGTGTACATGGGTGCAGTGTGTGCTGCTTGAGGGCCCATCACATATTAACACTACTCACATATCAGAGAGGTGTATATATGTAGTTACATGAAGTGGAAAGGGCTGCAATGCATGATGTTAAATGCCTGTCCAGGGTGTATATGTAGTGGTCTGACTGTGTTGTGAACGTCACCAGTTGACTATTGTAAGGCCTGTGTAATGCCTGTCTGCCACTTCACCTGTATGTGTGTGTGTGTGTGTGTGTGTGTGTGTGTGTGTGTGTGTGTGTGTGTGTGTGTGTAGCAGCAAATGGTATAGTGCAGGTATTAATTTACATATGTTGTCTTTCCTCCACAGGTGGTCATGGTGGTCGTGGTCCCTCCTACTCAGTATCTGATGTCAGTGTCTCTGCAGACTCTAGCAATGATGATGGACATATTCAGGCACAGGTGATGTTGTCAGGGCCTGAATCTGTGCCATCGGCTGGCATCCCAGAGTCATACAAAATGTCCCCACACACAGTCACAATGCCCACACATGCCCCATCCCCAGCAGCCACAGATGATGGACAGTTGGCAGGTGGTGGCATGGAACAGGCTAGTGTGGTGACTATGGCAGGTGTGAGTGTAGACACTGGCCATAGCCAGAGTGCAGGTGACGTTCCACTCAAGCAGATGGACAGGGGTGCTCACAGCAAGACTACTGCTCATCAAGGCGCTGTCACAAGTGCCACACCAGGTGTCACCAGATGCATGTTTTGGGCTGTCATGGATGCACAGGCATGTAGTGAATACAACAGCAGAAAAATACTCAGGGTGGTGGATGCAACTCTTCCTGATTTACGTGGTGACATACATGACCTTCTTGAAGCCACATGCCAAAATACTCAGGTCATGAATAGATGGTGGGGTGAGACCTTGGCAATCCTCGACCATAGCAAGTCTGTGCTAGAGTGTGTGGTGGGAGATGTTTTGAGATTAGAACCCTTACCTATCTAGTTATTTGTCCTATACCGTCATGCAGTTATCACACATGTTATAGAGCTTATAGGGGTGATAGGTGTCCAATGGTACTTCTAAGGTGAATGACAGCAGGAAATCTTGTGAAGTATGACAATGGGAAGTGTACTGAGTGGGAACAGCCTCCTAATACTTAGACCTATGAACACACACACACACACACACACACACACACACACACACACACACACACACACACACACACAGGCAGGTGATGTGATATTATAAACCCAACCTTAGTACTATTACACAATGTGGCTCACCTTTTATGATGGCACATGCAACTGTTTACAACTGGTATGCCTCTGTCCACAACAGGACATCACTGTATGCCATCAGGGTATAAATGTGTGTGACTCACTCTGTCTGTGTCCCCCTGGGTGTCTCTCTCTGTCACTGTCTGTCTCACTTCCCCACATCTATGTGTTTGTAAACTTGACATATGTTATCTGTTGCCCATATATATGTCTGTGTATCTCATGCAACAGATGCAGATATATCACACATGGGCCACCTGCACTAGCTGAGGGTAATCCTGTCTGATGTGTGTGTGTGGGGACAGTTAAGGTTTACATAGCTGTCTGTATGCGCAGACATACATACATACACAATACAAGTCATATAGTCTGATGTGGGTTCCAACATGTCCTGTGGTTCTCTAAGTGCAAGAGCATGCCCAGTGTGACCTACTATAGTTAGAGTGGAACTTCATTCCAGAGATAGGTGTACTCCAGTCCAGTGTTTTGTGTGCTACAGCCATAGCTCTCTGGAGTACACAGGACTTTCCTCGGGGTACTGGGTTTGTTTAGCAGATATTTTCTGACATATCTGTATTCTGACACTGCAATGTATTGTGCCATTACCTAGTGCCAGACATCCTCAGATCATCACAGTGCTTTACCAGAGGAATACTAGTTGTATGATGCATAGAGCAATATTATGAGGGCAGTTATGTACATTCTTGCCCAATAAGGCCATTTGTGAGGTGTGGCTACAGCCAGTTGAGTGATGACGTGCTGTGTAAACAGTCCAGCAACTTGGTGATATACTGGCTGGAGATCTCCTGCTTGTGTGGTATCTTTCTAACCTGAGATGCCATATCCTGGTGTGGCCATACCTCTCACCTGTACATTGTCCAGGTGTTTGGCTAGATGTTTCATCCTGTCTATGTAAACTTGTGTTTTTATGGCAAGGTAGTTACATATAATTGAAGAGTGATGTTACAAAAGAATGACAGACATTACTGTTTCAGACTGCATAACCTTCAGACAATTCCCGCTACTACAAAACCCTTACCCTACCAACTTTCTCAGTATGTAAGGGCAATATTTACAACACATGTCTATTATTGTGCCTTTCTTCCACTTTTATTTCTGCCCTTGTCCAGACGTCTCCATGTCAGAGGTTAGGAGTTATGGGTGTGGATACAGAGTGCATTCTAATGTGCAGGCATGTCCATTATATGTAAAAGCAAACATAAGACAAAAGGATCATTAAAAATAACCACTGGCACCTGTACAAAAAAGCACTATATTCACAAAAGCCTTAGCACCTCGGCCACACAGCCTTCAGGAAGTCCATTATATGTGTAGTATATTCCGCATAGCACTGTGACTCCCAGGTATGTCAGTGGCAGAGCAGTGGGTGTCACTGGCATGCATAATAGTTGACACTGCAGTTATCTTCACATGGCCCTGTCAAAGACAACACTGTACCTAGGGCATTACAAGACATCTGCCAGTAGGACGCGCTGGCCAGATCCTGTCAATATTAACCACACATACACATAGCTCATTGACCCCTGCATATTGTGGACAAGCAACATGTTTTCATGTGTATTGAGACAGCCAATGTGTGCTATGTTGCTATTTCCCTACAAACATACATGTTACTGCATTTCTGTGGGTATATGGGGGGAGCACACCTGTTAACTGTACACATTTGCACAGACTGTGCTGATATTTGCTTTACATTTTGGTTCCATTTTCTATACTGTTGTGCCCTGTTTTGGGGACTAATGGCATATCGGTAAAGACCACAGGTCAGATTATAATGGCCTACATTTGAGTTTCAGACTTCTTAACCTTCATAGCCTTACTGCAACTGCAAGGCCTGCTTTGCTATCACTGTGTGAGTCTGTTGGGGGGTAATTCAACATTACTACCATTTGTGGGCCTTTGCCAGACATTTCTCTCTGTTTTTCTACAGCTGACATGCTGTGTGTGTCTGAGGGGTGGGTATGGGACCCCCACACTGACATCCATGCCTGTGACCTATGACCCCCCCCCAGTTAGTTGTCCCTACACATATACTGCAGTGGGATTTGCCACCCTGGGTACTACTGCATAGCTTGGGGAGACCAGTATTGGGCAGACATTTCCTGGTGTCCCACATAGCTGTAAGTTGTCTGCTGCTATCCCAGTAAGCCACCCCATTCCCTTGCATGCATGCATGCAACATTACCATATATATGCTACTAAAACATACTAATCCATTCATATATTGTTAAGAAGATTGACTTAACTTGTTCTTGCAGCAGTTGTGAGGGCCCCCTATGTTTGACACACAAAGTACACTGTCTATACATGGTAAATTACAGGTAATATGATGTACGTGTCATCCATTTTACTGTGTGTCCGAGTAAGAGAGAGGTGTCAGTCCTTGGCGTCCCTACAGTGTCAGTGTGTGTGCTGTGCATTGCTTCTTTACCAAGGCCTGAGCATACTGGGCACCCCTATATCTGCCTACAGGAGCAGGCTCAGGGGCCTCCTTCTCTGGGTCCCTCTATGCCTGTGGGGACCTTGGTAATGGTGGTGGGTTGTGTGGCACTTCCCCATGCTGTTCCAGCTGCAGATTTTTCTGCAGGATCATATTGTGTAGTATGGCACATACTATGAACATATGTGCACATGTGGCTGGAGAGTACAGCAAGGTTCCACCAGATATGTCAAGGCAGTGTAACCGTGACTTGAGCATCCCAAACACATGCTCTATAATGATCTTTGATTGTGTGTGTGCCTTATTATGGTGTTCTTGTGTGGGTGCGTGTGCATTTCTGATGGGTGTCATCATCCATGGCTCCAGTGCATAGCCAGCATTGCCCACCAGAGGGCCATACGGGATGCCACCACTGGCAAATGCATGGTACAGCTGTGGCGAATGCCAGATGTGGGAGTTGTGATAGCTTCGAGGGCTGCAAGCACACACATTCATGATAATGCCCTGGGCATGGCAGTTGATGGAGGGGAATCCCTTGTGGTTTATGTAGATCCCACCCTGTTCACCGGGTGGTGCTTTGATGTGGATGTGCATGCAGTCTATCGCAGCCAGTACCTCCAGGTATTCTGCTACATGGTGGAAGAGACACATATTTCTGGTCCTCTCCTCATGGGTGTTGGGGAAGTAAATGTGCTCACTGGCATGTGGTAGCATGGCATCCAGGAACTGATGGATTACCCTGGATGCAGATGTCTGTGAGACCCCCATGATGTCCCCAGTAGGTCTTTGGAAAGTAACTGTAGCTAGTATTCTTAAGGCTACACATACCTTGTTATCCACTAGGATGGGTTCCCCTCTGTTGGCTCTAGGTCTGAGTTGCGGCTGGCACAGCTTGATGATTTGCTGCAGTATGTCTCTCTCCACCCTGTAGCACTCTACTATCTCTAGATCATGTAGCCCCTGGTAAGTTACCCTGGGTCTGAATACTCTTCTCCTCCTCCTCAGTCTGTGGTGGTTGTCAGCATTATCCTACTCACCGCGATCAGCCACTAGCACATACTGATGGATCAAAACAATGGCAGCCCCTAACATTTTTCCAGTTAAAATTCCCCTGCATGTGTACACCAATGGTGCAGAATTTGTGGAAAAAACAGACTATAAGGTGTTTCCATTGTTTATACTGTTGTGCTGCAGATGCTGCCTGTATGATTGGCTGACTATGATGCATTCCACCTGCCAGCTATGTAATTTGTTCTTGATTGCTTTTATTCTGCTATTTTCCTTTTTTTCCTTTTTTTCCCTTCCCATTTCCACCCCTTTTAAGCAAATGGGAGGGCTGTGCAAACCTAGTGCCAAAATGTAAACAGTCCTGCTATTTCTGGGTTATTTTTTGGTTTGGTTTGTTTTAGACCCGGTGTGCGCTGCACAAACCCTTTTAGCTAAAGTAAACACTTTGAAGCATAAATGGCCCTCCCTAGATATGAACACACGTTTCATTTCATGGAATAAGTCAATACAGCCTCAGACACAGCCCCTTTCTTAGCTGTGCTTAGCTAAGCTTATTTGGGGGCCATAGGGCTCCATTGAGCTTACACCATGCATGACACACACCCTTTTCATGTCTGTTGCTCCTCCTGCTTACATGATTGTGTTATAGCACCTACACGGGTAGGTGCAGTTTGGCACTTAGAATATTTTTGTGACTCAGTAAATTTCCCCTAATTTGCATACCCTACTAACTTAGTCCATAGTTACAGCTCTAACACAGAGCCGTTCCCCTTAGCAACCATTGTTCCCTGGTATTGTTTTGATTCTGCATGCCATAGACTATAATGGCAAAATGCAGATTTCCCTTAAAATTGAATTTTCACGTTTTTTTTAATTTTCGGCACAATCCCATTTGCCACCACTTCCCTATCCTTAAATGTCTGAGATTGGCTAAAAAAAAACAAAAAAAAATATTTTTATAAAAATAAAACACTTTTCCATGCCAATGGACATTGGCATGCCTAAAGATTATAATAGATGTTTTTATTTCAGCTGTCATGCCTCTGTTTAATTTTTGCAGAAATGTATTCGACTAGTAGCCGAATACATTTCTGCAACTAACACTATTCTTGCAGGGATGCCTGCCTGCTTGCTGAATCGCTAATTCACCTCATTTGCATGGTTTTCACCAGCAAATGAGGTAATTAGTATTATGCAGTGGTTTCCATGCAGAAATAGTCTAGGCAGGCTCATGCAAGTCAGAACAGATGTTTACTGGATCGCTTGGCTGCCATATTCCGTGCAGGAATGGCTGCACTGCATGGAAATTTTTACCTTCTTTTAAGAGGTGCCTTTCTCTAAATAAATGTGGAAAACTGATAGACTGCCTTACAAAATCTTACTATATTTATAGCAAATGACCTAATATGTTACAAGAAAAATGTTTGCTAATTTGGCTTTGAAAAAATGCATAATTTCTTTACACAAATTCACACCTAGCTTTAATTCTCCTCACTCCATATGCTGCATTATCTCCATGCTCCTGCACCATCTCTGTAGCCACAGCAGAGAGCAAATCATTCAATACAGTGCTATACTAACAGCAAGTACAGTTTATTTTTCTCCATAAAATACTGTCTATACCACCCATAGTGCTTCATCCAGTGATGTTAGTGTTGCTTGTGCATGTTACACACACACACATAAACACACACACACACACACACACACACACACACACACACACACACACACACACACACACGCACACGCACATGCACACGCACATGCACACGCACACGCACACACACACACACACACACAAAACACTACAGACAATTCTCCTACACTCCAAGTAACATCGCTATCAGTGCTTGAAACTCTAGCCATTACCTGGGACTATAAGTGAGATGCACCCCACCATTACCTGGGACTATAAGTGAGACACACCCCACCTGTGGGAATGAGAGATGGTAGAAGACTATTAATTCTTCTTACTCTCTGCCATTTGGTTTACATAGTGAACACATGGTGCCAGACCATCCTTGCTAGTGAGCTGACTGAATACTAATGAAAACAGTGCATATAAAATTAAACATTTTAATACTGGCTAGATATTGTAAGAAACCATAACATGGTATGGCACAACCTGATATTATATATAAGCAAACAACTTATATTAATAAAGTAAAAAACATTTGCATTAGTTATCAAATGGTGTTGACTGTCCCATAAAGTCAAACATTTCAGCAATAAATGTCTCACATTGCTTGTGAAAAGCCTGAAGCACTAATAGCTAATTCTCTTGCACAGTTTGAATACAGGTCAAACTATAAATAAAAAAAAAAAAAAAAACATGACAAAACACTATTACACACAGAAAGCTTGCATGGATTTCAGGCCAGACTTGCACTAAAACCACACTGCCTATCAGATAAATAAAAAGCAGACAGAATATAGATTTAAAGATACAAAAAAACAACTTCTTATTACTTAGACCAACCTCCCACAGTTAGCTATCTTCTTATCACTGCTGCAGAAATCTGACTACAACCATACTAGGAATATCTTCTACTTGCAGGTACACACAAAGACACACATGCCTACGCAAAAAGACACACGCGCGTGCGCACACACACACACACACACACACACACACACACACACACACACACACAGGCACACGCATACATAGACACACACATACACACACAATAAAATTACTGCAGAAACTAAAAAAACTATTTTATAAGCATGATAAGGCACTCAGCAGATGTTCATCTGACAAACTGCTATGCATTTTCCACAACTTAGTGGGCACTAAATGTGTTTAATGTATATACAGACAGACAGACAGTAAGGAAATAAAGACTCAATGCACAAAATAATCTGGTCACAAGTAATATAATAGGATTGGATGTGAATGTGAGAGATAGCAAAATAACTTGTAGCAGAAGTTTCAGACAGATTTTTTTGTTGTTGTTAGGAGGAGAGGCGATAAAACAGGAAACCTGTAGGGTCAAGAAAAACTTCTGCAAGCAGTCAAGTTTCGCTAAAAGACATTGAAGTTCTAATACACTCACACAGTCTTCCTAAACATGCTGTTCAGAATGCAGCCACTGTTGAATGTATTTTGAACACTAAATTCATACTTGTTTATATTTTGTTGATCATGTAAAGTGTTTTAGACACTGAATTGTCAACATTTCTTTAAACACTGACAGTTTTGTAATAATGAAGTGTATGGGAATATCCACATCAGATTCACAGGTAACTGCTAGTTAGCTCTTGATAAGAGGATCTGCATCGACATATTGTTTTTCATATGTTAAAACAAACATTACATTATACTTCTCAGAAGCTGTGAAGCCAGCCTTCAAATTTCTGGAGGTATAGCTGTAATGCTCTTTTATACAAAGACAGTAGGCCTGAGGAATGCTGTTACCTGGACTGGCAGGCCATAGATGAAGATGTCAAACCTTTTACAGCATAAACTGCCCAAGCACGGTTCTGTACCATTACAATGGGGTGCAGTGCAAATATTTAAAAGCCAGCAGCAGATTGTGTTGGCTAAAGTCATGACTTATGACTATCAGCTGTATCAAAGTCAAAGGTGCGAATCCCACAACTTCTGCTTGCACACTGTGCGACTCATAGAGCAAGTTTTTATAGTGTAATAACCTGGATATGAACTAGAAAACAGAAGTCCTCCATTTATGTCTGACATGAACTCACTATTTCAGAATAAAAAGCTATGCTTGTGTCATGTCACCTAATATTCTATTCTCTCCTAAGTCATGAATGCAATTCATTCAGCATATAACATACTGTATCTAATGTCGCATATCTTACTAAATACTCTTCATTCCTACAATATATCAACCTTCTATAGCATGTTACCTAATTCTATTCCCCTACACCTGTTACCTCTTTCTCTCTCTTTCTTTCCTTCATAAATCTTGCTTTTTGATGAATAATACAGTAAACAGCAAAACCTTAATGATCAACAACTATATAGCAATGTTCATTTTTAATTACATTTCTCCTTTTATAGATAAATTTAATACATTTTGCATGCCTTCAATTGCACATGGATGCACACACACATATATGAGTATATATTTATTTATTCTCAGCTTTCTTTTTTTGATTCACTACTGCTGACTTTACATCCCAGGCATCCCCATAGCTCCTTTTTTCCGGGGCTTGCCACATTCTGGCAATACCCTGGACATATTTCTTTTCTGTGAGGATCCACCTGGATGTGAAAAAAACTCTCAGTCATCCAGCTATAAATGGCCCTGTATCTGGTAAGTGAGCAGAGATGCCCTGGCTGTCACACTACAGCTAGTTGGAGTTTTCTGTTAACCCCAACTTCCATTTGTCATATCGGTTCATGTCACTGAGTGGGCATTTATCGGTGCCATGAGGAAAATGCCTCCACTGATGAGATGATATGACTCTGTTTTGCCCACCCACCTACATTACAGTATTACTTCCTTGCACATTAGGAGTATCTCCACTAGTACCCATGCTTCAAGTGTGTGTCCACAGCATATACCCCCCCCCCCAGCTTAACAGGAAAAGATAAGTAGGCAATGCCTGATCATTCCCCTTTCTGCCACCAATGTCTCAGGTGCACAGTCAAACCAAGTCATTTAGGTCCCAGTCAGTTCTTCAGCCCTTTGCACCATACAGTCAAAATTCTTAGCTTCAGTTTTGCTGTTTACTTGTGCATACAGTGTTGTGGATATGTCTCAGCACCTGCTGTAATTATAATGGGATGATGCAGTGGGCTAACACTGCTGCCTCACACATCTTAGCTCTACAGTTTAGTTCCTGTACAGGATGCATTCTATGTAAAGCTGTGTGTCACCTCTGTGTTGATGTAGGTTTACTGGGTGTTCTAGTTTCCTCAAACATCCCAAAGGCATGCTATTAAATTAATTGTTAATCCTCAAAATTGCATGTAGGTGTGCATGCAGTATGTGAATGAGTATACACGTGCTTCGTGTGGTGAAGTGGTATCCTGTCTAACTCTATCTTTGTATCTGTTGCTTGTTAGGATAGAATTCCTGCTCTCTCACAACCCTGAATAGGATAAAGCAGGTATAGGAGAATGAACGAATAAACAAAAACAAATGTATATTTGTTGAAGCTTGTCCCCCAACCACAAATGAAAATAGACATTGTCCAGTTAATAATCCTGGTAAGTATGAGAAAAAGAATAAGTGAGTTATAGCTTGAATGACTTCTGGGAAGAGTCAGTAAGTTCCATGCTTACATAATTTACATGCTATTAAACCAGTACCAACCAGTAACAAATAGCTGTTTTCATAATTATTTACTAAATACTCTCAAAGCAAAAGAAAGACATATAATACAAGGTTTTTGAGTCCGGTAGTATGCAAGTGTTGATTAATCAGTTAAGTGCAATTAAAGAACTCAAAAATTTTACAATTACTGTATATAGCATGATCATTATGATGTGCAACGTCTGTGAGCAAGTACTAATCAGATCTCTCCTTCTGTTTTACAAGTGCTTATATTCTCAGAAAAGCTAAGATACTACTTTCAGGTAATAGTTACCTTCAGCTGATAGAAGTGACACAGGCACTTCTTATCACAACCCTCTGAATGTTGTATCGCACAATAAATTCATTAGATTCTGGAGGAATTCAGTTCTGCTATCACTGAATGTACACTCCACTTGCTATAAGCTGTGCTGCTGCTGGCTGCTGCGAAGTGCAAATGCGTTCATCCAGTCACTCAATGTATGAGACTACGAGTCCAACTATGAAAATCGTTCAACATATGTAAAAAAAAAAAAAAGGTAAAACAAACTCACAGAAACAGTCCAAGCCGGGCGAGTCCTATTCTAATAGGCTGGCAGTCTCCCTCATGAAGCTGACGTCATCATGCACGACCTGTAAGTCATGATGTCAGCAATAACTTCAAAATAAATTTGGAAAAAAAATGGGACTTAAGGGATCACTCAGGAATTCATGGTGACTGCTTTTTGGCAAAGCAATAGACAATTTATGCATTAATATCTACATGCTCATGAAGAAAAAAGTAAGCTGCATTTATTCAGAAAAAAAGAAATTATAGGATGCTAGATCTAAAATAAAAAAGTCAGACAAAGCAATAGCTAGCCAAAAGTACCATTTTGTACATTGGATATGGTAAGCAAGACTGGAGGAAAAATCCAGCACTCATAAATATTACCAACATGCAGCAGCTTACATTTCTTTTTTATTTATTTTTATTTATCCTTTCCTGCAGTTGGGTGGGCATTCGAAAGACATGTGTAAATGGGCGTGACTTCGTTGAAGGTTGAATGTCGAGCTGGCACCTCGGTGTTCATGAAAATCTACTGCCAATCATTAGTGGACCGGAGTTCTACTGTGGCGACCCCTAACCTGGAAAAGCCGAAAGACAACAAACATTTTATTTATCCTTTGTTGACTGGGTTGATCCCACTAGGGTAGTAGTCCATTTTCAGGGATAAACCATGGTGGAATTTATACTACAAAGGAAATTTGATCAGGGCAAAGCGGAACTTCACCTATTCTTTTCAGTAGCTTCCTTGGGATCTTTTACACCCTCCTTAGCTACCATCAACTCAGGCAGGTGGTATGTGGTACCTTAGTTTAAAATCTCATCTGAAGGATGACACACTCAGAAGTGCAGCACCCCACTTTTGCTGCATTTCAATGCAGCAATCCAGCTTCCTCTTGTAGAAGTAGAGCCCACAGCCTTTTGCACCAAAGGTGAATGTGCCTTCTGTTTATCACCTGCACACCACCAGCATTCCCCACCATGCTGCTGACCCCACCTTTACTTAGGCATCTCTACTCCTTTCCTCTTTACCCCAGTGTCATCTTATTCACTTTTCTTTATCTAAACCCTTCCTTGGTTTTCGGTTTTTGCCCTTCATCGTCTTGGCAATGTATTAGCTACATAGTCTGTCCTCATCTACCAAGAAGGCTTAGATGATATTTTTGTTTCCTCAAAGCAAAACACTGCTCATTTACTCATATGTTTAAGATGTTCTATGTGTATTTGTAGTGGAACCTGTAACACAGACCATTGCATTTTGTTTCAGTGGCTGAAGTTTGCTGAGAGCTCTTCATTTTATCTTTTCATCTTCACATACCAGTTAAACTGCTTTTTAAACCCAGTCTGGTTCAATACTTTAGTATGTTCATACCTATCACACTTAAGCAGTGAATAAAAAAATCCGAAAAGCATGTTGTCACTTGTATAATATATCACTGGTCAACATTCACCATAGACTACTACCTAAAAACATTTGCAGCTGTTGCGAACAGCTACCACAGAAGTTAACATCAATAACCTTTCTTACCATTATACAAAATATACTCTCTAAAGCCAGTAACAAATTGTAGATCTTTTAGTGCTTTTAAGTTTATTCTTTATGTTTGAATGCTCTCTGTCTGAAAATGGAAATGACGTTTCTGTTTACAAGCTGATGAATGATATACTGAGATGAATGAATAAGCACATCTGCCCAGATTCACAACTAGGTCACCTGGTGCTCTGAGTCATCATCAGAACTGACCCCATAGCTGAACTGTGACAACATTACTGTAGTTACTGTATCCATTGCAGCTTACTGTGTAGCAAGGAGGTTGCATAAGCTCTTTGCACAGCCATAGCTATCAATTTTATTAATGTAGGAATACTCAATATCACTCATAGCTTGTTAAATGAGTGTCACTACCCCATTCTTACTCCTTTGGCAACTGTCTAGTATGCCACCTAACAGCATGTATGCCAGGACAGCTGCACTAAATGCCCTACCTAATTGCAGCTCTATATCTGCCAGTTGAATGCAAGAGATTTTCTCTCTCACATCCTATGCATATTTATATTACTATTCAAAAAGAATAAATACTCATACATCATTTTTTTCTGTTTCATAAACCTAAAATTGTAACCAACAAGACATATAAGGCAATCAAATTATTGGACAGAGTTCAGCTCACATGGTTAATGCATAAAAGTAGTAAAACATTTATACCAATGCAGAATTGTCTTTCAATGAATCTCAGGGATTCATGAAAGGGTCTAGTACAAGCCATATGACTTGAGCAGAAAAGGCCATACTCCAACAAAGATGCATTTTGCAATTCAGAGACATGTTACCCATGATGAAGAAAAAACTCATTAATGGCTAATTTGCATGTCACTGAATCACAGTTACTACTATGGTGTGCAGGTCACTGGTGCACTGCACATTGTGGTAGTTAACTGCTAAATAAATGGTAGTTAACATTGTATAGACATAGGCATCTCACCCAGTATCTCTCCAACATGAACACAAGTACAAGTTTCAAACATACCACATACACATACCAGAGTAAAAAAAAATAATAATAATTACATTTTGATGTTTTGTAATATCTCTATACTACATATCTTTCATCCACTAGAAAATGATGAAATAGTCACATGACCCTCATTGTTCCTATCCAGTAGTTGGGCACCATCTGATGGGCTGTCATATTCAAGTCTAGTAACTGGAGAACTTGTTGGCACCATGGTCACTGTCAGGATCCATGCAGGCAATCTCCATGTTGGGTGCTTGACACATTTCCATGATGGAGCAGCCCCTTATTGGTAATTTCTCAGCCACTTCACTGAAACTGAGGCATTTTCCCTACTGTTATACTAGATTCAGTGCTTTCTATAGTGTTTTGTTGTGACTGACTTAATGGCAAAATCTTTTTAAATGGTGGTAGAATGAAGGTAATTGTGTTTTGAGGATCTGTCTGTGTATATTGTGCATTCTTTGTGTATGATTTGTATGATTTTTTTCCTGTGCTAGTATATATGGACTGAAAATACAGTAACTGGTAATACAGGAAGCATAGTGAAGAGTACTTGCTATTGTATATCTACCTCAACATCTTAAAGCAAGAAATCTGGATGAAGTCATAAAAAAGGGTCTATCATACCTCTCAACTGTACAGATTTTTGCCTCATATATTTGGTCCATTTTTCATAAAAATGTTTTTTTCTGGTATCAAATTATTGGACAGAGTTCAGCTCACATGGTTAATACATAAAAGTAGTAAAACATTTATACCAATGCAGAATCGACTTTCAATGAATCTCAGGGATTCATGAAAGGGTCTAGTACAAGCCATATGACTTGGGCAGAAAAGGCCATACTCCAACAAAGAGGCATTTTGCAATTCAGAGACATGTTAGCCATGATGAAGAAAAACCTCATTAATGGCTAATTTGCATGTCACTGAATCACAGTTACTACTATGGTGTGCAGGTCACTGGTGCACTGCACATTGTGGTAGTTAACTGCTAAATAAATGGTAGTTAACATTGTATAGACATAGGCATCTCACCCAGTATCTCTCCAACATGAACACAAGTACAAGTTTCAAACATACCACATACACATACCAGAGTAAAAAATAATAATAATAATGACATTTTGATGTTTTGTAATATCTCTATACCACATATCTTTCATCCACTAGAAAATGATGAAATAGTCACATGACCCTCATTGTTCATATCCAGTAGTTGGGCACCATCTGATGGGCTGTCATATTCAAGTCTAGTAACTGGAGAACTTGTTGGCACCATGGTCACTGTCAGGATCCATGCAGGCAATCTCCATGTTGGATGCTTGACACATTTCCATGATGGAGCAGCCCCTTATTGATAATTTCTCAGCCACTTCACTGAAACTGAGGCATTTCCCCTACTGTTATACTAGATTCAGTGCTTTCTATAGTGTGTTGTTGTGACTGACGTAATGGCAAAATCTTTTTAAATGGTGGTAGAATGAAGGTAATTGTGTTTTGAGGATCTGTCTGTGTATATTGTGCATTCTTTGTGTATGATTTGTATGATTTTTTTCCTGTGCTAGTATATATGGACTGAAAATATGGTAGCTGGTAATACAGGAAGCATAGTGAAGAGTACTTGCTATTGCATATCTACCTCAACATCTTAAAGCAAGAAATCTGGATGAAGTCATAAAAAAGGGTCTATCATACCTCTCAACTGTACAGATTTTGCCTCATATTTTTGGTCCATTTTTCATATAAATTTTTTTTCTGGTAAATTAATTGCAGATTATTAAAGACTGAAGTTAGAAATTAATGATAGACATTTGAGTTTCAGACTTCATACCATTCAGAAAAATTGTGCTAATGCAAAATCTGTTATGTTATCAACTTTCTAAGTTTGTAAGAACAATATTTACAAACTGTCCCTATTTTTGAGCTTTTGCCCTACTTTTATATATGGCTTTGTCCAGATTTCTTGCTCTAAGAGGTTGAGAGGTATAGGGTCTATATCATTTGAGCGAATGCTTAATTAAGCTAATCGCTATTTGTCAAACTGAATTAAGTGAAAGCTCAATTAAGAGAGCACTCAGTTACATGAAAATTTGCAGAGAAAAAAATCAGCTGCCTGCCCACCAATCAGAACAAACAAAACTAAATTTAAAACTCTGCAAACTATGGGAACTTCACACCTCACACACCCTGATGTGGGGGATATGCCCCCCACCCCCCCTAATTAAATATACCAACTCTGAGATCACACTTCATTGGGGAAAAGGCAAATACCCAGTGATGGCCAACCATGTCCTTTCCCTGGGAAAAAATTTGCTTAACTGAGCATTCATTAATTGAGCTTTTTCTTAATTCATTTCAACAAACAGCAATTCACTCAATTAAGCATTCTCTCAAATGATATAGACCCCATAAAATGGGGGGAATAAAGGCCTAAAGATAGGGACAATTTTTAAATATTGCTCTTACAAACTTAGACATCTGACAGAATGAAAGGCTTTGCATTAGCATGAATTTTCTGATGGGTATGAAGCCTGAAACTCAAACATCTGTCATTATTTTCTGAATTTAATCTTCAATAATTAGCCAGTGATTTGCCAGAAAAATATAATTTTATGAGGAACAGACAAAAAAATAAAATGCAAATATCTGGGCATTCTGCAAAAATCTGGACAGATGAGAGCTATTCATCTATCTCAAAAAAAAAAAAAACTTTTTACCCAACTCAGTTGACAATGTCCATTTCTGAAAGATATAGTGAATATATGGGTAACTGGTATGCGATACATAAAATATCCTGCACTGTAGGTTTAGCAAATGTGTTATGTGACAAGCTGCAAATGCAGAAGTTCCCTAATTCTACAGTACAGAATTCTTCAATTGTTGATTAATTTCTGCTTAAAGGCCAAAGGTCACTCAGAACGCAGACTACTCAATGAAGGTATATATATATACTGGGACCTAACCAGGTAGGTTTTTTGAATGTCTGTAAAAAAGAATATTGAATATGTCACTGGGTCATAAAATTCAATTAAATTAGTGAATATAGATTTTTTTTTTGTGAAACCATGTTGCGTAAGGTCCAATAAACATCCCTAATAGTCTTGATTAAGAATGAAAATAGACACCTCTTAAACCACTTCCCCACCAGTGAAGTACAACTGATAGGTGTATAATTAATTATATTGTCCATTGGACCCCCCCTTATGAAGTGGAATTATGCTTGCAAGTTTCCAGCTAGCAGGAACAATGCCAAAATACAACAGGTTATTAAACAAATCGAGTGATAATAGCTGAAATATATTTAATGCAATATGACCAGAAACTGCCTGGAATATTTATTTATTTTTATTTTACATTTGTTGACCAGGCTAGTCCAACTGGATATATGTCCATTTTCAGTGGAGGCCCGGGGAGAAAAGCTCCACAGTTCAGAATAGAATCACAATATTATCAGGCCTCATACCACTACCCTGTTTAATATGGCTCAGAAATGCTCGCAGAATGGTCAAACTGAAAACGGGACACATAAAATCATCTTCTATTAAAATTTTAACATCAAAAATATTGTCAAACAGTATAGCATCTTCTGCCAATAAGTGCTCATTGAGCAAGTTTGCCAATAGTTCTCCAGTGATCAACACTTCACCTTGAACAAAAATTGGTCCGGAAGACTTAACCTTATTACTGATGTATCTAACATAAGAATGGAATTTCTTAGAACAAGGGCAATTAATTAAATTATCATCAAATTTAGTTTTTGCTCATCTCAAAGAGGCAATTAATTTTCTGGAGTTCAAATTATAGGCCCGTTTTAAATAATTTGTCTTGAACCTCTTCTACAGCCTAAGTTTCTTCCTCTTTTTTCTCGGAAGTTTAGTATTCCATCATGGAGGTGTACTTTTCAGAAAATGTTAGTTATTGTTTTCTTGCAAAATTGTTTACCTCACAGGAATGCAGGTCCATAGAATTAATTTTATTAATAATACTTAGATTGAACTGCTTAGACTTCAAAAAATATTCTTTTGTTGATTCACACAAGAAGCTTTAGTTATTATATTAAGTTCAAAAGCTAGGTCATCTGAATTGCCTAATGGGCACAGTTGGTTAATCACAAAAATTTCATCTGGAATAGCTGTAAGTTAGAGATCTAAGATATTATTTGATATGGTAGGAAAATCAATCATCTGAGTCAAATTGTGAAAACATATGTAAATTTTAAAATTCATCCTCCAACACTGCCGGTGTTTTGCCATCAGACCAACTGATCCCCGGAAAGTTAAAGTCCTCTAAACTTGACCAAGCCATCAATATACCAGAAATAATCAGTGCTTGATAATGCAGGGCTTGTATAACAAACTAACAAGTGTAGTGGGAGACCAGAGTGAGCAAATAATACTTGCACAAAAATCACTTCTGAATTATAATCCACTCCCAACACTCTAACATTTAGCCTTTGGGTGCAAAACTAATCACTTCTCCTCCTACCCTGTTATTCCTCAAGCAGCGAAATAATTGGTATCCAGGAAGCTATTCCATGATTCAGTAATTACAGCCAAGTCTACAGACTACATTTAGTTCATGTTTTATTAGTAAACCTTGAGCCACATTGCATAACACATGTTTAGTATCGATGGAAGGCATGTGGGTAATTGAGAGGCTCAGATGCAGAGCTGTTTGCTCTGTAGCTCTAATAACTCTGCACATGGTTGTTTAGTACTATAGAGCTAAGTAGTGATTTAGAGACATGCAAGAGCCACATGGAGCAAAACCTCATTAAAAACTCACTTGTTTGTCTCTGAATCAGAGTCCTATGGTATATGGACCAATGTGCAGCTATTCACTGTACCAACTCAAGACATGTCATCACACATTAACCTAAAATACAAAGCCCAACAGGCATTCAGGGTTACACATGCTCCCCCATATCACACACACACACACACACACACACACAAGCACTCACATACAGGCATTTGCACCAGAAGAGTCCCAGTTATACCCCTACACACACACACACACACACACACACACACACACACACACACACACATGTGGACAAACATTCACACACACATACACAGACAAACACACACACACATGTGCACACAGACAAACACTCACACACACATGCACACAAACGTATGCACACAAACACATACTCACATATATATATATATATATATATATATATATATATATATATAACAATACAGTCCCAGTCATGCCCCTACATGCATGTGTGAGCACACACACACAGCCTAACATTACTTAGCTGTTGAAGTGTTTCCTGTCACACTGCTCTCACTAAAGGCAATTGATGAATGTTTCGAAATCGTACATTCAGTATGGTATTCAGTAAGAAATAGCTCAGAACACAACGTTTTCTCAAGTAGATTGAATTGTAAGGCAAGCAACACTATAGCAATTTACTAGATAATGTTCCATGCAAATGTGACAGTCCAGTGGAGCAGTTAAAGTAAATCAGCCTTGTGGTCTCCCCTGGGGCCTTACTTTGGGATCAAAATTGTGTAGTAGAACAATTTAAAGACCGTCTCTACTACACTATGTCATAGAGTACAGCTGTGGAACTGGATGCACTATTACACACCATTTACTCATTGCAGACCTTAACAGCAGCATGGCAGGAAGCGTTGCACCAGGTAACTAATGTGAGACTATGTGCATGTATGTGGATGAATGATTGCATGTGTCCACATGTGTGTGTGTGTGTGTGTGTGTGTGTGTGTGTGTGTGTGTGTGTGTGTGTGTGTGTGTGTGTCTAGTGTCTGTGTGCAGATAGGCTTGAGGAACACTAGCACAGCTGTTACCTCTGTGCTAGGATTCAGATTCAGAGACATGCAAAGGACTTAGTAATGCTCTTTTGCTCCATGCAGCTCTAACATGTCTTTGAATCACTAATTACCACTGTAGAACTACTGGAGCATATAACACATTGGTAGCAATGCTACAAAGCTAATCTTTGTGAATACCTACCTCCATTTCACTGCTGCGCTCTGAAATACTGAGATAGGGCATTTCTATAAATTCCCTCTATCATGTTACTTTTTTTCTTTTTTGCTTCCCCAAGACTTTGTCTGATGGCTTCACTACCAAAACCAATCAGCACATTCATTCCATGTAGAAGGAAGCCTGATATTCATAGGCTAGGTGAGATTTCCACAGCCCATTAATTTCTGCTTAGCAATTCTGATCAGGAAAGTTTGCTGGACCTGCAATATCTGTCAGTCCATCAATGTATCTATCTATCTATCTATCTATCTATCTATCTATCTATCTATCTATCTATCTATCTAATCTGTCTGTCTATCTATCTATCCATCCATGTATCTATCTATAAATCAGCTCTTTGGTTGAACATTTGGAATAACCAAAGTTTACAATGTTGGCAAAAGTAATTGAATAGTTATATGATTACAGAATGTCACATTACTTTGTGTCAGTTACATTGTATAGTGGGTAGTGGATATTTGCTCTTTCCCTGCTGTTATTAGGTTTCAGGGTTGGTATATATAATTAATAGGGGCATGGGGGTATAGGGGGCTTAAAATATATATTTTTGTGTTTTTTATATTTCAGCTTTAGATTTTGTTTTAGAAAACTAGTCAAGCTATTTCTGCATTTACACTTGCAAAATAAGTAAAACATAAAAAACCTCATTTATTATTTACCATTTTTTTTAATTAACATAATTTTTTCTTTGCATACTCACAAGCACCCTCAGTCAATCTCTTCAGCCATCTACTATGGTGGGTTATTAACCTGCTACTTTAACCTCCACCCTTACCTACCTCTATGCCTGGTATATGGCAGCTAACTGAGTTCAGCCATCTTGTATGTGTAGTTAATATTTAAAAAAATAAAACCTTACATAAATGTCATATTACTAAAAGTTTTGGCCTACACAATACAAATCACTTTTTTTCTAAAAAAATTCTGACTGTAGTGCAACTAATTACTAAGCTAATAACTGCGAAGCATGTAATTATGTGGAAATATAATTATGTTCCTTTTTGTTTGTATATAACTTTACATTTCCTTTCCATGGTAAATGAAAGTAATCTAATAAATCATTAATTTTTAGCTTGCTTATATGTGTTTCTGCTTCCATGCTGTAATGTTGTTATCTTTATTTGAACAATAAACTTGAAGGTCAGGAATAAGCATTTCTTTAAGCATGCCTCTTTCAGTGTTGTGTCAGTATTTCTTTTTTCTTTTTTGTTCTCATTGTTTACTTCACTTTATAAATAAATCTTCCTGTTGATGTCATTATCTAATAATATAAACTACTGACTGCTTTGAGATGATGAGGTGTGTCACGGTATGTGGGATGGGCATGGCTTAGGCATCATAGGTTCATAGGAGGTTACTAGGATTTTGGCCCTAGGGCCTTTAAAAACCTAGCCATGTTATACCCTTGTTCCCTTATTGATCAAGTTGTATGATCTATATTTGCAGCACAAGTCTATAATCAGCACCAATTGCCCTCCTCCAAAATGGACATAGGTGACACCCCCAGGGTAAATTTATGGTCACCCATCCAGTTGTCTAAGTTACACTTAAATAGGGTCATTGAGGAGCTCTGTTTTACATGAATTGGGAGTTTGTTCCAGAGGAGTGGCAATCTCTGGGAGACATATCTGTCTCTCCAGTATGTCCTGCTAATGTCACAGGCTAGGTTAAGATCCCTAGAGCTAGTGAATCTTATCCCATTTGACTTGTGGATGTGCAGCATTTCCATTAGGGCAGGGTGTGAGACTGCTCTGTAGGCCAGGCACAAGTCACCTCTCAGCAGCCTATAAGTGACAGAGTTCAGTGACAGAGCCTTCAGTCTGTCCATGTAGGTCATGTGTTGAAAGCCCTACATTTTCAAAATTATTATTATTCACATTATTAATTTCACAATTATGCAAACTTAACTGTTGCTGACTCCGTTTTCCCTTTTCTATGTGTAAGGATATTTGAGTGATATTATGCTTGCTTGCTTGTTTTTGAGGCTATCTTGGCTCAGTGCCACTTATTATACAAACAGTACATAATTCCCCTAATATGACCTCACCTTGTTTATATTAAGTTTATGAGAATGTGGCCATCATCATCATAATCAACTCTTCTTTTTCTTGCATTTTATACATGGGGTTAGGGTATAGTGTCACCTGTCACCATCTCTCCATGCCATTTGCCTACTTTGTTCGACACTCATGCCTGACAGGCGCAGGTCTTTTTTTTTTGGGGGGGGGTTAAAATATAATAAGTAAAATGTACCTTTAATCATCTTTACTCAGTGTGAGTAAATGGGAGTCTATGAGGCATACAGTTTTACACTGACTGCCCATACTGTTTCTCACACACACACACACACACACACACACACACTTTATAAATGTATTCATGATGAATAACATATATGTTACTTTGCTAACTTGTATGAAAACTGGTGTGTGGGGCCAGCTTATTTAAATAAATATGCAATTGACTAGTTAGCGTAATGGTTAAGGTCTTCACCTCCCATGTACAAAGTACAATGTTTGATCTTGACTTTGCTCTACAGTGTTTAGAGTTTGCATGTTCCCCCTGTGTCTCTGTAGGGTTCCTCTAAACTCTGCAAAGCATGCTGAATGTTTTCATCTCATACTCACTTAAGAATGGAGCTATGACCAGCAGCACAAACTCTACATGGTGGCCTATCAGGGGAAGAACTGTACAGGCCAACTGCTTTGGACATATACTGTGGTGTGCAGTGTCCTCAAGATAGGAAAGCATGGACCACAGACTGTGTATTGTGGCAAGGCTAGCTACATGATAATGTAAAATGTGGCTTTATGTGATTTTCTCATTTTGACTAAAGTTGCCAAATGGTCATGTGTATTTGCCCATACCTGGCCTACTCTTACCTTCATAGGGTCCCATGCTAACAGTGGGAGGGGTGTATATACCCTTATTGGTCTGTATGTGACCACCATAAAGCCCAAAACCCTGTGTCAATAAACTACTAGCTGGCCAGTGTCCATTTGCCCAGTTTCTATTCTGGATGCAAAACCAATCAACCCGACAGACATGAACTAAGAATTGCTATACTCAGTGTGGGTTCACTGACAGGATGCAGCTTAGAAGTGGATGACACAATAGTAAGGAGGATGCTGAATATCCAATATATCCAGGTAACAAGATGGAATGGCTGTCCAGCAAAACCACTTGGCTTGGGATCCAGAGTCTACTATTCAGGATAAGGGAGTGAGAATTGTTGAGAGTAAGTGGCTTCAGTATTGTTTATTAGCCTGGCAGTGAAGGATATTATCAGAATTAGTGATAAACTCATAGTAATCAGACTCCAGTCTAATGATAGAGCAGTATTCATTATTACAGCCTATGCCCCACAGCAGAATTGTGATGGTGAGGAAAAGCGTGCATTCAAACAGCAGTTGCCGGACTGACTAGATAAAGTAAGATAACATGAATTGATGTAGATAATAAGTGACCTGAATGCATATATCAGGACAGACAGACAGAACAGGATATGAGGACTGCTTGGATCCACATGGCTGGTGCAACAGGAATAAAGTAGGAGAGGCCATTCTAGACTTCTGGGTTTAGAAAGAAAGACAGTCACAAGATCACATACAAGAGCGGCCAACATGCAACTCAGGTAGACCTTCCTCCTAGTAAAGAAAGAGGTTGGGGTAGAATGGATTGCAGAGTCATCATTAGTGAAACAGTTGTCCCACAGCATAAACCACTGGTTGCTACAATCAGCTGCAAACAGTGGGCAGAGAAGAATCTAATGTCAATAGAAACCAAGCTGAAGACCTGGAAGTTCACTAGAGGGAATGCAAAGGAGCTAAAGCAATTACACAGGGATAGGTGATGCTGAATAAGAAATTTCAGTGCCTCAGAACAGCATGTGTGAGGACCGTAGTACAGATATGCAGTCGAGCCCGGCATGTCAGAACAGTACATAAGGAAAACTAGTGGTAGAATGCAGAAGTCCAGATAGTCATAAGTCATAAATCATTAAAAAAAGGAATGCATGAAAAAGTGGTAGATAAAAAAGATAGACCAGGCTAGGAAAGAATACTAGCTAGCTAATGAAGAGGCTAAGGAAGGAGTTGCAATTGCAAAGAACAAGGCATCAGAGGCACTCTCCCAACTTCTGTAAAGTGACTCAGTAGGTGACACATAGAAAGTATATCAGGTTGCTATGAAAAGCCAGAAAGATAAAAAAAAGATAGCGAGACACCTTTATAAGGGATTCCAGCAACAACCTGCTCACCAAGCCACGGGACATTAAAGACAGATGGGATGAGTACTTCCAGCAGCTTCTGAATGAAGAAAACCAAACAGAATCTGTACTATCCCAGATACAGCCTTCAGTGATTGAGAGGAGGAGCCCACTACTGAAACAGTAAGAATAGCACTAAAGAAAATAAAACTGCAGCTTCAGATGAGATTACAGAATATATGATAAAGATGTTAGGTGAGATGGGGAAGAAATGGCTCCTGAGGGTACTCATAGCAGTGTGGAGACAAAGGCATACCCCGGATGACTGGAGAATAAGTATACTAGTGCTAGTGTTTAAGAACAAAGAGTACATTCACAACTGTGGGCAATACAGATGTATCAAACTTCTGTGACATTGAATGAAAGTTCTGGAGAGGATGATTGATAAAGGGATACACAGAGTAGTTTAATGGAAGATGGGAGATGAGCAGTTGGGATTCAAATGAGGATACAGCAAAATTGACTCAATGTTTGCAGTGAGAGAAATAGTTGAGAAGAAGCTAAAGATGAGGAAAGAGTCAATCTGCGCATTCCTATATTTGGAGAAAGCATATGCAAGGTCCCAAGAATGCCAATGCCGGCAGTCCTACAGTGGTTCAAAGTCCCAGAAACATTGGTACAATTAGTGCAAGCTTGGTACAAGGACTCAATGACTCAAATTCGAACGGTGTCAAGTCTTACAGAGGGGATCCTAGTTGGAGTGGGCGTGCATCAGGGTTCAACTCTGAGCTCACCAGTGTTCATACTGGTGATGGACTACACTAGCAAACAGTTGGAAGGGACAGATCAACAAAGTTGCTGTATGCAGACAATGTGACATTACAGGCAGACTCTGAGCAAGAACTTCAGCAAAGGATAGGGGAATGGAAAGCAAAACTGAAGGCACATGGGACAAAACTAAGTACAGATAAGACAGTTTTATTGACAACAAATGGGTGAAATTATAAGAAGCTGAGAACTGAGATAGAAGGGAAACTAATGTAACAGGCTAACAGCTTTATGTATCTCAGACAGGTGGTTGAGGAGAAGGGAAATCTGAATGAAGAGGTCAAAGCTAAACTCAGATGGGCTTCAGCCATCTGGTATAGAGTGTCAGGTGTGGTATAGGACAGAAAAATGCCAAAGAATATGAAAAGTAAGGTGTATAAAGCAATGCTGTGACCAGTATGACTGTAGGGCACATAAACCTGGGCAGCAGCAGTTGATTAAGCTAGAGGTGATAGAAATGAAGTACCTGAGATGTGAAGTAGGATGCACACTGTTGAATCGATGAAGAAATGAGGACATAAAAAGCAAAGTCACTCCATTTGCAGAATAGGTCAAAGAGAACAGATTATGGTGGTTCAGGCACACGGGCAAAAGTAGCAGATGACAATCTGGTGAAGAAGATTTGGGACAGTGAAGAAGAAAGCAAGAGAAAACAAGGGTATCCAGCAAAGAGGTAGATGGATTGTGCGAAAGAAGACCTGCAACAAACATAAGTGTTGAAGAAGGTGGAAGAGTGGCATTTAAGAGAGAGAGGGAGACAATTGACATGACACACTGACCCCCACGTAGAAAATGAGAAAAAGGGAATTGATGATGATGATGATGATGATGATGGTGATGTATGAGAAATTTTGTGGAAATTAGATGTACAGTGTCAGAGTTATGTAAGCTAAAACACGTGTGCCAGAGTCGTACATGCAAATTACATTTACTCGTGCCCATCAAGAACTGTTGCATTCAGCTGCAAACAAAAACTAACTATCTGGCCAAGTGAGATGAATATGGTTTCAAAGATGATATAATTTTACGTAAGATCAATTTTCTTCAGAAATTAGTCTATTGGTTTAACTAGTCAGATTTGTAAAAACCATGATGTTTTCAAACAAATGCTGCACTGTCCTGTACAAACAGATGTAAATGTAACTTAAAACAAGGTACTGCGGATGTGGCGATAGTACATTCATTTGGTGTATTTAAGACGTGCATGCTGTGTAGCTACACTTGAAAGGATGGCGATATATCCCCATCTCAGAGACAATATTCACATATGCAGAAACAAGCTGTTTTAATGATGTGTGCTTCACTTAATCGTGTCAGTTTTATTTACAACAAACAGTTTCAACAGATTATTAAACAATCCTTAAAAACTGCACAAAAATATATTTAATAATTCAAAAGTTAATAACTTTTACTCTGAAAGACCAAAAAGTCTAAATAACTGTCAGTAGTCAATTTTCCACAGGGTGAGTTATGTAATCGCACAATCTCCACAATACCACTGATTAGTGTCATGACTCTCATCTTGGTCTTGCTGACTGATTTTCATTTTTTAAGTTAAACAAAACACTGGACCTTGGTGCCATGGCTTTTGCTTTATCATAAATTCAGGCTAATTGAACTTTTTTCAAAGAGTCATAAAAGAATTATTTCTAAACCTATTCTCTTTAATCTGTCTTCTGGACTCATATAAGATTTTAATCCCAAATGATGAAACTGAAATTGCAGCAGTTATATATCACCAATCTCATGGTACAGTATAGCAAATTATTAGCAAGAGGTAAACATTTAAGACTTATCCTGCATGTTTATCAATGCCTGAATTTTCTGGAAATTTTTGAAGAATTCAAATCTGTACTTCAGGGTTTTTTTCCTAACATAATTAAATTATGTATAGGTTTTGATTTATGGGATATTGTAGGTGGGCTAGTGGGGTCTATATCATATAATCGAATGTTGAAAATGTTAAACAGTCTAAAGAGTGAAAATGCTGGAACTCAAACTCCTTACTGTGGGGGGGGGGGCTGCACCCCCCACTAAATATATATTCCAACTCTGAGATCACACTACAGTGAGGAAAGGGCAAATATTCCGATCTTTACTGTACTGCAATCTCAATAAAAGAACTTCAAATTATGGCATTTTCACTCTTTAGAGCATTCGACATTTTCAACATTGAACATATGATAGAGACCCAGGCTAGGGTATGTTAGGGGGTATCAGTGCCTCTTTTAGAGATATAAAGTGTGCAATGTTATTTATATTTATTATTCATGGATTGTAGTGAATAGGAAACATACTGCATAATTCATTTTTTTAGTTTGCTTAGCATTTCAAACTAGATTTCGGGTAGATTTAGCAGTAGGTAATAAAAGTGACTTGTGAGAAACCAAACTCTCAAAGAAGACAATGGTGCATACCTACTGAGTAACTGGGCAAAATGTGAAATTCTAAATTGATTTTAGGAAATAAAGGCTGCCACTTTTTAACATTATAGGCTCAATTTAGACAATTGAAGTTTAGGCAATGAAGCTGGTAGCCCAGGCTAAATTCTTGTTGAAGTTGTAATCAGCATTACAAACCAAATATTTCATAAGATCCTATTTAAAAATAAGAACTTGGTGATTTGTACAAGATCCACAAGCAGAGAGTTGTGATCTAAAAGGACAAATTTTGGAAATCATGATATGAAGCCGCATGGTCCAAACAAGATGAACAAGCATGAAGGTACATTCTTAAACGATCTTGAGTAGTATTGTACATTAATACATTTTAGAGCAGGAGATGGGCACTAGGAGCAGTAAACAAGTCTGTTGACAATGTTGTCTTTGCTGTTTCTCTTTTTGGGGGCCACTTGACTAGGCACCTATTAAATACTCAATTACAATATATACAGTTCCTAGATTGTGATATCTCAGAGTATTCCCCATACCCTGCTGTACAACAGTTTTGAAGGTAGTATATATTAGTAACAAGGGTCGGGTGAACGAGGATGAAATCAACCTGTGGAAACAAAAATTTAAAAGTGTAATAGTGTGTTTCAGTTGGGTGCTTTTTTTCCTGTCAGAACTGTATTTCAATTTTCAAAGTGTCAGGGCTTCTAGTATTGAGCCTTGTATAGCTGAGAGTCTGAGAAGAATCTCAGCTGATCTTATAAAGTGTAAAGTAGTGATGTGTTTTGGAGTGGGGAAAAGGGAGAAGTAACAAACTGTATTCTGGGTATTACTCAAAAGTCTAGTATTCTTAGACAAAGTGAATGCCTCATAGAAGAAGAACATCCTCTAATTTTGGAATTAAAAGTTCTTTACCAGTTATTTTCTTATCTTAGTGTGTAAATCAATTCAAGATGTGCAAGAATTTTCTGTGTGGTGATTTCTGAATGACAATTAAAGTAAAGCAAATTATATAACCATATCTGGGTATCTGAAAATGTCAACACATACAGCATTATAGTCTAGTAAGTCAGTGAGGTCAATTTTTGAGGCTCATACAGGTACTGTGAGATGCAAATTAGCAATTACTGTTTTGTTTAAGGTGACAATAAGCTTATCGAACCTAAAGCATCACCAAGGCTTATTGATGCCAATTTGTTAGGCTGTTTGGAGAAAGTAATCATAATTAGCTGTACTAAGATCATGACCATCATCATCATCATCATCACCATAAAGTGGCCAAAGAAGTGTGGGATTGTCTAGAAAAAAGGTCATTTATGACTAACTGTGTAAGTACAGGACCAAAGGTAGTGCCTTTAAAACCTGGGTGACAGAAACCAGTATGCTCAATTAAATGTTCACCTATGAGAAAAGAGAATGAACTCCAACAGGGTAGTTACAGAACTGGCTTTTAATAATACAATAAAAGTTTTGCAATTAGCTACATGAGGCATAATCAGTCTTAGTACAACCACATTTAAATATACTAAAAAGGCACATGATCTACATTTTATTAAAATCACATGATCAATCTAAGTCAAAATTAAAATCACATGATCTTATTCAAAATTAAAACAACAAATTAGGTCAGTTCACCTTATTATTTAAATTTTTAATACAGGTTTTAGCATAACTGTTTCATTTAAACCAGGAGATAAATGTGCTCTAAAATGTAAAATCCATCTGAGCTCTATATTCTCAGCTCTGAGAGATTTACATGTTCTTATAATGCTTATATGCCATAGTAAGTATCCTGATTTACTTAAATGCTGACAACAAATCATTTTAAGTTGCTCACTTTGGTATATGGAGCTTGTGAATACCTTTTTTGAATCTAGTTTTTATTTTATTTATTTAACATTGGTTTAGTAGGAAAGTCTGACTTAGAATGAAACCAATTTTCAGCAGGGGCCCAGGGGAGAAACACTCCAGACGCATGTCTTTGAATCATGGGAGGAAACTGGAGCACTCAGAGAAAACTCACAGGAATGCAGGGAGGACATGCAGACTCCACACAGAAAGCACTCCAAATGAGAATTTAACCAGAGAACCTCTTGTGCGGTGACAATGCTACCTCTGCACCACTGCCCCTATTGAATGTACACTGAAATTGGAACTTGAGCAACTTTATACAGATTTAATTGCTAATATTAAGCTGAATGCACATTCTGCACTTTTATCTGAAGTCCTGAATAGAATTGTAGCATTTGTGCAGTGCTTAATTGAAACAAAAAAAATGCAAATTAATTAGGGACTACAATGATTTTAGAACTGGTGCAGTCTTTGCTTGGACCAATGAGAAGGGAAATAGAGGCTCAAGCCCACATCAGTAGAAAATTATACCATCAGAGGCACAGCATTGTTTCCCCAAAGGAGTTAAAGAGACCAGTCAGCTTCCACATTGGTTGATGCAAACGTAATGTCCGCTTTGGATCCTGTGGAATTTCTGAATCTGTAAGAAGAGCAGCTTCCACTTCCTCAGTAAAGGAAAAAGCAAGTAAAGGGTTGTCAAAACAATATGAATGGAAAAAGAGAAAAACAGTCACCTGTGATGCACAGTCAGAGCAAACAGTGAATGCTTCACAGTATCTTGTCTTCAATATATCACAGCACGTATTGACCGAAAATGACTTGACTGCTTTAAATAAAGGATTAACATTTGTACCTGCTACTAAATTAGACATAACACAGACTTTAACAGAGTTTAAATATTTTGTAAGATTTTTGAATATAAGGTTGATCTATCAAGGACAAAATGATAACCATAAAAATGCATGTAAGGGAAGTACCTTTATATCACCATGTGACTCGATGATTTCTGCCTTTGAAAAAACTGTAGAAAATTACATGTATGCCTTATATCAATCTAAGAGTATTAAAGGCTATTTTAATCTATCATCAGAACAGATGCAAGCTTTAGAAGGCTTAACCAAAAATCTACACATTGTTATTAAGTGTGCTGACAAGTGGGGTGGTATAGTTGTCATGGACACTGAATATTATGTTCAACAGATGTTTAATATGCTTAACACAGATGATTATTTAAGCAATAACCCATGTTTTGGTGTGGCTAATGCTGGATTTATCCATGGTTGGTGTGGTTTGGTTACGAAGGCGAAGACCAAGTGACCAAACAAAGCCAGCCGTGGATAAATCCAGTATTGCCCACACCCGAACGTGGGTTATTGCTGTTATACAATGACATTATTAAAAAAAAAAAGATTTTTCTTAAATAATGTCTTTGTATAATGCCTCCATGATGCCCTCCTGTGTTTTTCCAGTATCCTTGTGCTCTTTACGTTCCGACGCTTACCTAGTACATCAATGCTTTGGAAAGGAAGAAATGGGGAAATAAGGTCTCTGTTGCTCCCTCTTTCTTGTTTTTTTTTTTTTGTTTGTTTTTTTTTTAAATAAAAAAGTTTCAAATAGTTTAGGGGTGGGAGAGAGACAGAATGGAGGAAATACAAAGAAAATCAGGTATATGTCTTTAGTTTTAAATCACGTACCTGATTTTTCTCTTATTTTTCTCCATCCTGTCTCTCTTGTATGTCTGGAGTCCTGATTTATGATTTTATTTATGTATTTTTGTTAAAAAAAATAAATAAAAGTTAAAGAATATAACAATGAAAAAAGGTCCGGGCGACCTGACCTTTTTCCGTTGGTATATTCTTGGATTTACAATGGGCACGCTGGTTGGGCTGACCAATCAGCATGCTTGTTTTAGAATATTAATGGCCAGTCATTGTATAATGTGAAATCACTAAGAGACAGGCTGCAGACACTATTAAGAAAGTAGAAATGTATCTACAAGACATGCATTATAATGGACATATTGACTTACAACTCTTAGATTAATTGCAGACTCCCTCATCATTTTTTCCATTTACATATGGAATACTGAAGCATAAATCAGTGACACACCCACCAATTAGGCCAATTTTATCAGCCTGAGGTTGGGTAACAGAATCTATTTCAAAATATCTGGATTCTAATCTGAAGGGGCATTTATTTGACTCAGGGACTATAATAAAGGATAATAATGACTTTTTAAATCAGTTGTATGAATTGTCTTTAGATGAAGAATTGATTGTTATTTTTGTAACACTTGAAATAGATTCTGTTTTTACATCAATACCCAATGAAGAGGGCATCAAGAGTGTTAGGATTTATATGCATGTTGATGCACATTTTAATACTCAACAAATTAATTTAATATGTGCTTTATTGGATTTAGTATTAACTGATAACATCTTTTTTATTTCAAGAACATTTATATAAGCAAAATAATGGAATAGCCATGGCAATATATGTAACATAGTATGTATATAGCCATACACCAATGCCAATATAGTAATGCTTCTATGGGAAAGACAATACATTTTATCTGAGAAAGGTTCATAGATGATTTGTTTTTAATATGGAGAGTTCATCTAGCAATGCTTGATGAATTTATAAGTTATATCCATGAAACCACAGACTGTTTAACTTTTAAGAAAACAGTTCATGAAACACATATAGATTTTTTAGATATAACTGTCATTAAAGATGAACATGGTGAGTTAAAATACATTATATATGAAGAAAGTTACACAGGACTACCATGCACCCTCCCTTTATATTTAACAATGAAGTTAAAAATCAATTTATGCGAACCGCTAAATTAAATACTCATATATGATGTTAAAACCATTATTAAAAAAATACTGGCCAATAGTGTCTCAGATACCATAATTTAAAAATATATTAGACAATATTCCTTTATTTGGATATAAAAATGCTATAACTTAAAGGATAAATTATGCTATAAGGAGCAACCAAAATTATTAAATAATTTGAATACTAATAAAGTAGGCACTCATATATGTAATAAGTGCATATGATGTCCCTATATTTATATTGATAAGTCTATTTGATAACCAATGTTTGGTAATACTTTTAACTTAAATGCCAATGGACTTGTGACACCAAACATTTAGTTTAGCAAAGTGTATAGCATTTGAAGCCTACTCTGTGGGCAAGACAAATTGTAAGTTAAAGGAACGGATAAGTAACCACATATCTGAAATAAAGAGGAAGGTTTGCACTAATGCACTTTACAAACACATTAGTGGACTGACTGTTCACATTGTTGTAAGTTTATGATTCTGCAAGAATATTCACAAACTTTTAAGAGGTGGCAACCTAGTTAAGATGACTGAAAATATAGAGCTAAAATGGATTTTATATTTTAGAGCACATTTATTTCCTGCTTTAAATGAAACAGTTACATTAAAACCTCTATTAAAATATTTAAATAATAAGGTAAACTGACCCAATTTGTTGTTTTAATTTTGAATAATTTAGATCATGCGATTTTTAATTTTGATTTAGATATATCATGTGCTTTTAATAGAATGTAGACCATGTGACTTTTAAGTATATTTAAATGTAGTTGTACTAAGACTGATTATGCCTGATGAAGCTAATTGTGAAAGATTTACTTGTGTTATTAAAAGCCTTTTTTACATTGCCACACTGTTTCCTATTTGAATTTTGTTCATTTGTACTACTTTCATCAGTAATTCTACCTGGATTTATCGTTTGGGTATATGTTTTTTTGCTAGTTACAGAACTGAATATTTTCACCTCACAAAAACAAAGTCTATGTAGTTTATTCAACAGTATGTTCCATGATAACAAATGCCTTCAAAAAACAGAGTAGCTGCCTGTTAAAATACCCTTGTTCACATTCAAGGAAATGACAGCTGTAAACTGATAATGGGTGGTAATGGTACTAACTACATTCCTGAAGCCATACTGGCAATACATTTTGTTAATGTTCAAGACACTGTTTATAACTTTTTTTAGTAAGCTTAACTAAGCACTTAAGATTGGGTACTAACACAGGTCAGAAAGAATGAAGTGGCTGGAAGTTTTGGAAAGAAAGATAAGGACAGCATTTCTTCTGCCAACGCTACTCAACATGAGGCTTATTTTATTTGTTTTAATTATTTGTATTTGTTATCTGGGACAAAAGAATAGTCTACATGGACCTTTTTTAGACTCACCTAAGGAGCACTGTCTGGTTATGTGACTTACGTAGAATAAAACAATAGGCAAATGAAGGTTGACAGAATAAAACCCTGGACTCCAGAAAGTGCCTCATTAGCAAGTCATAACCTTAATTTTCTGTGTTAATGACAAGACAGTTTATGAAGAGATAGCTTCATATGTACTTCAGGAATTTTCAAATAAATTTGATGAATGGTGTATTTATTTATTTATTTCCAGTTTGATGACCAGGGAAGTCCACTGGGAAAAGCAGAGCCCATTTTCAGTGGAGGCCCAGGGAGAAAAGCTCCAAAAGAAGTTAACAGAATATAACATAAGTTTTTGTTTGTTTGTGTCTTTCGGCTTTTCCAGGTTAGGGGTCGCCACAGCGGAACTCCGGTCTGCTAATAATTGGCAGAAGATTTTTACGTGGTACAGTAAGAAATATACAGTACACAAAAGTATAAATATACAATTTAAAATACAAACACAAATCAGGGACTATACATTTAAAAACACAAATTTTAAAATATAGATAAAGTCAAAATTAATGCATTGAATATAATTAAAAGTACAAGTCATAAAGTGTTTATACAAGTTTAGTGATTGTTCTAACAATAATGTTAGTGATCAGAGGTAATAGTAGATGAGCTTGAACAGAGGTTTGAAAGAGACAACAGTGTAATTTAGGTTGGACTAGTATGAGGAAGGTGAAGAAAATGAATGCAGTTTGTCTTTTTTTTAAAACTTCAACCATCACCCCTTCCTTATCTTGTAAACAAGATGCAAAGAAAGAGTAGTACAGGGGGGAAATTGTAAACACCTAAAGCAAAACAAAGTGATGCCTAATTAATAGCACTATGTATTAAAACCACCAGGCTTCAAATCTGGTACTGCATAACAAGGAAAACAAAAAGCATTGCTGCTATCATTAATCTAAATGGCATACTCGTGCTCATAAATGTGCCGAGAGACCTTCATTGTAATCTTACCCATACAGACGTTTGTGGAGTACAAGCATCTGGCCACAAAAACTACTCTCATAGTTACAGGTAGAATTTGCATAGGCTCTATATGTCCCCACTTCATCTGGCTAGTTCAAACTGGTTGGACGTCTACGTAACAATATACACTGTATCCCCTGCATCTGTTGTTATGGACTTCATGAAACAGCCTAACATTGAATTTACCACTGTTGTAGAAAGTATTTTCATGTTTTTTGTATTGCCAGTTTTGTTTCTTTTTGCATTTCATTTCCTTGTATTAACTATACTATACTTTTCTATACTATGCTATACTATACTGTACTACAGCATACTATACTATATAATAACTGTAGTATCTATGCCTGCAGTGGAACTATAAGAATTGTTTTTTTTTATAACGTTGACCAGCCTAGCATATCACAGACACTGCTAGTCTCTCAAAGAATCAGGTAATGCATCTGAGCTTCTTAATAGTCTCCTTTGACTGTAAGCTTAATAAGAGCCTATATAATACATATAATGATGAAGTTTTACCTGTCTACCAATCCTCGGCGAATAGGGGTGATGTGCCAGGGTTGCTGGTCATTTCTTTTGCTGGATGGGAATGTAGATCAGAAAAATAATGAGAATCTGGTTTAGGTGCATGGGTAGAAATGTGGTATCTGTCCCCATCAGGGACCAGTGGCAATGAGGCTTTTAGTCCATGCATTATTACATATAGTGGCCTTTCTGAAACTGTCACAACTAAAAAAAAAAGGTATGGCTTCTGCTTACATAAACTTACCAACTATCAAGCCAGCTGCAGTATCACAACCTTTCACAGCCTCGCCACTCTTGGTCATTTTTGACATGAGTAGCCCTTACTAGCCATTAGATATTTTTGCTTAGAGGAGTGAAGTCCCCTTCCTCAGCAAGGGAAAGTGAAGGGACATATCTGAGGAAGGCACTGAGCACTGAATTAGGACAGAGTTATGGGGGTGGAAGGAACTGAAACCAGTGGTGGCTTATCTTGACAGAGACCAGTGTAGTGTATACAGTAAGGAGGTATAGATGGTGGAGGATGAGGGTAGTGGCAACTCGCAGCAAAGAAGCATTGCTGCCATCACTGCAGTACAAGTTTGATTTACGTGACTATGTGGGGGTTAATTATTTTTAATCTATATTACTTAGTCTACACTCATTGCATCCCAGCACAATATCACAGTGCATAATATTGACTGCTGATAGGATATATTGCTGTTCCAGATTTAATGCAATGTTAACTATCATCTTCAGAGGCAGTATCAGAATCCTTATCACAGAGCTAAATTCAGCATATGGCTACACGGAGTTTCACAAATTTTTGAAGCTATGCCTTATTGATAGATATCTCAGTGCAGTCTTTGCAGCATTTAATTGCTGGTTTTCATGATCAGCCTGAGCTTTATAATCATGCTTAAATGTCAGTCTTAAGCTTTGTTGTAAACTAGACAAAATATCTCTAGGTGCTCAGTAAAAGCATTTTGTGCATGAAGTCATACACATACGAGGTAAGAGTCATCGTGGAACGTAAGAAACCATAAGTCAGTTAAAGCATTCAGTGCTGACAATTTTTCATTTTTATTTTCATTTAGTTATGTTATTAACAGGATTAATGAGCTGATACATGACCCTTTTCTGACACTACCCAGACCATAAGGAAAAAACAAATAAACAAATTGTTCAGTGTTAAAATAACATTGATTACAAATAAAATTAAATCCATGGATGGAATTCAGAAAGGGTTGCTGTGAGTGCTAATCCTTCCTGCAAAAGCTTCCTTTCACAGTAACCATTTCCAATTCAAAGACCACCTTACTGCTGTGGTGCTAATGTGTCAATCCAAGGGAGAAGCTAATGCTAATTAGCCAAGTGCTGTCTCCCTTGGAAATCCATGTGTCTACCAAATTATGCAGATGAGGGATTCAGAGAATCACTCTGATGTATAAATTACCACAATCAGAGTAAAACTTTAATACTGCCAAAATATAATGGTCACCCACCGACTTCAACAGAAGAAATCACAGTACGGGTAAATTCAGCCAAGTTTAGCAGGGTCTGTATTATGATATCGCACGCTCAGAAGAGTGAACGACACATAATCGACCCCATGTAAGTGAAACTTTACAACGTTGAAACTTCAGAACAGCGATTTTTGATTGACTGATGAAACAGTGGATGTAGTGTCACTGTGGCAGCTGGATCTTGAATGGCCACGTCTGCTAACACCAGAAAATGTAGCTGCTCTATGGCCACATATTTCCTCAGCAGATGTTCCATCAGAGACACTGCCCAATCCAGTGTGTCACTCAACCTGTCTAAGAAGTTGCCTGTGTAGCTCAAGGAGTCACTCACTTTGGAATGCACAACATTTAGTAGTCACACTATCACTCCAGAGTTCCTGATAGGACATGCCAGAGCATCCACTATCGCCCTACACTTATGTCTTTTGGTACCTAATGACACAACAGCATCATGAGGAGAGTAGACACAGGCCTCCTTCAAGTACCCCTACCAGCCCTGCTGTGTAGCACCATGCCCTCATGATGGCAACTGGGAGAAGTAAATGGCACTGCAACTGAAGTAATGACACTAGCCTAATCAACTATGTCACCCTTAACCTATTCTATATCAGAGGTCTCTGGGTCATGGGTATGCATAGGTATACTGACTGTCTGAAATATGGACAAAGGATGTAGGAGCTGCAGCCTGTGTCAGACTGACCCTCTGCACTGCCAGACAGTACCTTTTCATCTCCAGAGGCTACTGATACTCTGACATCAGGTGATAGGAGTTCGACAGTGCTGCTTTCAACATCACATATGATAAGTAATTAACATAACAAACAGAAAAAGGGAAAATAGAATCGATCACATATTTTCATATAAGGTATGGTAAACTTTAACAAATGCTAAAGCAACCCAAATTACTCTCATATAGATCTGACTCCACCTTATATACAGAAGTAGCAATAACAAATGTGTGCTTGCCATGTGCAGGTGGAGTGGCAGCCTGCAATCCAGAAGTGCCTGTATGTAAGTAATGGAAAGGATAGAAGTCTGCTAAGTATTACAATGCAAATGAAACAAAAACAAGAGAAAAATACCATTCACAAGTGCAGATTTAAAATGTTCTCATACAAAAATGCAGTGAACAGTTTGATCCCCCCACTCCCAAAACAACCTGTATTATTTCTTTATAACTGTAGTCTGACTCACAGTTATTGCTTGCCCCTATATATATATATATATATATATATATATATATATATATATATATATATATATAGAGAGAGAGAGAGAGATACACACACATTATATATATATATATATATATATATATATATATATATATATATATATATATATATATATATCAATCAATCAAACATATATCAAACATTTGTGGTAGTGGTGCTGCGGTAGCATTGTTGCCTCACAATAAAACGCAGTCCGGTTCGATTCTCAGCTAGAGCGTCTTCTGCGTGGAGACATGCATGAATGGGCATACCTTTGTTGAAGGTTGTGCATCAGGGCTGGTAACTCGGCACATAAAAATCAACTACCAATCATTAGCAGACTGGAGTTCCGCTGTGGCGACCCCTAACTGGGAAAAGCCGAAAGACACAAGCATATATATATATATATATATCTATCTCAAACATCTAAGTTGTACAAATATAAAGATATAACAATGACACTTGCATTTTGTAAACTTAGAAGGTCTGCTTGTGACACTCTGGGTCTGTTGTCCACATCTGCACCAAGATCAAGGATTCTGGAGGAACCCTCTGTTGAGCTATCTGGATCTCTGTGAGTGGATAGGAATGCTTCGGTTTCAGCTAGTGCTGGTTCAGTTGTAGGACCCCCCCCCCCAGGACCCACCGGTTCCTGGGCAATTACAGATGCTGTACAGTGGACAGAGGTTATCATGTTGCTTGTGCAGTGTGGAGTTTGGGAGTAGGATCTCTCATACACTCCAGAAGCAATAATGTCATCAACTACCTGCTGCCATATCCTGTCTCAGACAGATTGGTCACCTCTACCTCTCCATAACAGAAACGCTCCATGGCAATGTAAAGCCTGGATAATGGCCTCATTTTCTGCATCACTATATGGTGGTGTGCAGAGTACAGATTTCTTCTTGTGCACCATATCCCTGTAAGAGATGAAACAGAAAACAGACACACATAATTGCATATATAATACACATAGACGATGTCTGTGAGCTCAGTTATGTGTGATTGCATGCATCCAATATCCATACCAACAGTTTAAAAGTTAATTGCTCCCTATGACGACACACAAGTTATGTCAACACCCCCCTCAAAATAGATTTTTCAGGATCAAATATAAACAGCAATCTATAACACTTCTGGAATAGAGATAACACAGATTAAACTGTATAATACATTACAGCCTTAACAAAAACAATTAAAATGCAGCAGTAAAAATGCAAGACAAAAACTATTATAACTGCTATCTTCACAACTGTCAAGGTCATTCCAGTAAAAGTCCATGAACAGAACACATTTTTCTTTTCCTGCTAAAACAGGTAAAAATGCCAGGCCTTCCTACAAAGTCAGAATGCACTCATCTGCATTACATTTGCAAACATCAAATTAAATACAAGCACAAAAATAGGTTATATAACATTCTGTAGTATATTTTTGTAATAATGACCTGGCTATGCCAAAACAAAGGGATAAAAGAAAAAAAAAACATTTAAAATACAAATCCGCTTTTCAGCAGTCAATGCAATTCTCCTTTTAATGTTAAACTAAAAGCATTATGCAAGAAATAGCAACATACCTTGACAACACAGCAGTGTAGAAATTAGATAATTCTCCAAAAGGTTTGTTTTTTTGAGAAGTATTGAACTCTGGATCAAAACATTCTCCCCAATGGTATGTACAATTACCTGAATATATTGCAGACAGCCCTGTGAGCACTATTACCTCTATATAGTGCAGAGTCAGCACTGTGAACCTTAGCTACACTATTACTTTTATATAGTGCAGATTCAGTCCTGTGAACACTGTGAGTATGCAAATTAGGTGTTACATCATTAGCATTCCTGAATACCATAATCGGCACTAAGTGTAGGGAATATAAGCATGGTGTAAGGAAATACATGATTATATGAAAATTCCCTAGCAATGCAAGGACAAACATTGAGAAGTATTCCCTGTTAATGGCTTGCAGGTGTCTATGATTACTCTGACTTCAGGAATAATCATCTTTCACAGTCTCCCCTCTTTGATATACACCTACTGAGGGTGTGTCAAAGAGAAGATATTTACTAAAAAGTCTGAAAGTGCTTTGAGTGATTTAGGAGAACTAAACTCAGAACACTGAAATGCTGGCTTTAATGACCACAGTTATTTCCCCTTAGTAAGAAATGTTCATATTCAAGGGAGTACTTTAAGCATTTGTAAGGATAACATATGGCAATAAAACAGAGATAATCTTGCTATTAAGAAACCATAGATAAGGGAATGAGGCATCATACAGAAAGAAAGGTATATACCTGCAGTGTTTGCAGTCTTTGTTTAATATTGTGTTAGTATATGGGAATCATGTCTGTAATATCCCAATCATCCAGACATTTACTGTCAAATGAGAAAGGACAACTTTCATAGCTTATTTCTGTTACTCTTGTAATGTGACTTGATACAATGTCACATTATCATTACATCTAAACTTTTTTTTTTCTCCTTGCTAATATATGTATTTGCCTGTGACAGTTATTGAAAATACTCTTAAATGATTGTTCTCAGTACCCTTGTTTGAGGGTTCATGTCCATACAAGTCCCAGTTTAAAGTATTTTTTCCTTTTATCATTTGCACACCACTAGGCATTGCACTATGTTGAATGGCAGTGATTAATAGCATTGAATTGCATTTCACTGTCCAAGGTGAAAACTGACACATTTTATTTGAACTGCCATCAACAGCACAATGAAGACTTGCATTATTGCACTTTCCTCAGCAGTCTGAAAAAATGAAAAAAAAATCAAGTTTTCACACTCATTTGGGAAACAGTACAGGTGATGCATGGATTGAAACCTGTTCCCAGATCATTTTACTGAGGGGGTTCATAATAAATCTTGACACGCATCTTGTATGAATATTTTGATGTTGAAAACTCATGTAAGGTCAGTGTTGGTTAAATGTGACAGATGGGTAAGTAATTTAAAATGATGCAAATGTTAATTTTATGCTGTGTAAACAATGAAACATCATTGCTGCTCCCTGTGCTCGTCTCTATTCCTGTGGCATTAACCAAAGTCCTGATATTGTAACACATACATGATAATACTATTGTGGCGATGAGATCTGTGACAGATGAATGTATCACTGTAATGCAGTACTAGCTGTTCTAATTTCTACATATATGTTGTGATTCATTTCATATGTCTTCAAGTTGTTATTCCCAAAAAGCTGTTTGAATGTTTCTGATAAATATTGTCTTCTGCATTTGGACATATCTTGGCAGTCTGAATTTCAGTTTCACGGCTTAAACAATAAGTGAGAAGGTCACTGAAAAAAACAATCAGTAACAATCAGTAAAAACAAAATGAAAACTCCAGCAAAGCTAGAACTTCCACTGAGTGACCTCCCAAAACTCTTCTCATTTATTGTTTTAGTTTGTTTTTTGGGATATTTTTGCAGTGACCCTAATGATAATGAACACCAGCTGGGTATAACAGCCCTGTGTTTCTTATGCTTAGTCAAACACTCTGCTTGTGCTGTGCTGATGAGGTCATGATAAGGCCGAAATATGCATATCCACAGCTAGTTGGGTTTGGCTTTATTGGCCTGTAATTGCCTATTAAAATGACAAAACAAGTCATGGGCATTCAGAATTGCCAATTAGCTAAAACCACTAATGTTCATAAGGTCATTTGCATATATCCCATCTGCCTCTGATACAAGAGGTTTGGGAGGTCACTTAGTGGAAGTTCTAGCTTTGCTGGAGTTTTCATTTTGTTTTTACTGATTGGTTGTTCAGTGACCTTCTCACTTATTGTTTTAGTTTGTTTTTTTGGGATATTTTTGCAGTGACCCTAATGATAATGGACACCAGCTGGGTATAACAGCCCTGTGTTTCTTATGTTTAGTCAAACACTCTGCTTGTGCTGTGCTGATGAGGTCATAATAAGGCCGAAATATGCATATCCACAGCTAGTGGGGTTTGGCCTTATTTGCCTGAAATTGTCCCTTAAACGATGAAACAAGTCATGGGCATTCAAAATTGCCAATTAGCTGAAACACTTGATGTTTATAAGGGTCATTTGCATATATCCCATGTGCCTCTGATAAAAGAGGTTTGGGAGGTCACTCAATGGAAGTTATAGCTTTTCTGGAGTTTTCATTTTGTTTTTACTGATTGTTTTTTCAGTGACCTTCTCACTTATTGTTTTAGTTTGTTTTTTGGGATATTTTGGAAGTGACCCTAATGATAATGGACATAAGCTGGGTATAACAGCCCTGTCTTTCTTATGCTTAGTCAAACACTCTGCTTGTGCTGTGCTGACGAGGTCATAACAAGGCCGAAATATGCATATCCACAGCTAGTGGGGTTTGGCATTATTGACCTGAAATTGTCCATTAAAATGATGAAACAAGTCATGGGCATTCAGAATCGCCAATTAGCTGAAACACCTGATGTTCATAAGCGTCGTTTGCATATATCCCATGTGCTTCTGATACAAGAGGTTAGGGAGGTCACTCAGTGGAATTTCACGGCTTAAGGAAAAAAATTGAAAAATGTAGTCTAGGCTGCCTTATGTAATGCAAAACATTCTGGTGACATTTTGCAGCCATCAGCACTCTGAATAGTACTCAGGGAAGAAAATGCACTTGACAGGTAACTTTCTCTGTGACACAAGGCCTAAGTGCAATACGCTTAGAGAAAAAAGACATGTGATGCATAATTGGAATCCACTTAAATGATAATTTACAGAGGGTGATCTGAATAATATTTAATCACATTTTGGGGTACCATTGTGTTGTTAATTTAAAAGCAACTGTTATCACTGTTCCTAACAACATGTGATTTTTTTGTCTGTTCTCTTTCAAATTATTTGTCATAACTACAAATCTGATAATTATTTCCACAAAGTACATCTCTGATATCTCAAGGATACACAAGAAGGATATCCCTGGGATTCATGAAAGCTCCATGCAAGAATAAGTCTATTCTTGCACAGAGTGGATTGTGCCCGTGCAGCACAGCAGCACGCCTTGCATATTCATGAAGACCCACTGTTGTATAACCTGCATGGACACGATCCGTGAACTAGTGCAGGGGGTGTGTCCGAGCAGTGCTCGTACAGTAAACATGCCCCCTGCACTCAGAAAGTGCTGTACAGCACTTTGAAAACAAACAAACACTGTTACATACCTCTCAACTGTACAGATTTTTGCAGAATGCAGATGTTTGCCTCATATGCTAGGTGTGTTCCTCCTAAAAATCTATACTTGTCTGACAAAAAGCTAAGGATGGAAGTCATTAAATAATGACAAACATTTGAGTCTAAGACTTCACATCCTTCAAAAGATTCATGTTAATGCAAAACCTATTATTCTATCAACTGTCTCTCTAAGTTTGTAAACGCAATATTTAAAATCTGTCCCTCTTTGTCCCTCCCATCATGTTAGGCTTTGTCCAGATTTTATGCTCTAAGAGGTTGACAGGTATGACTGCTAGTTATGTGCATATCCCTAAAATAAGAAAAATAAAACAAATATTTTTTTTTTCCCATCCCTGCTAAAGTTTAAGTGTAGCTGAGTGGGTGTGCACGGCGCGCAGCTGTGTTCAGCATAGCTTAAACATCTGAAGGAGCTAAATAGAAACATGCAGCAAAAATGCCCAAAGTGAAATAGTATAGCCGTTACAGCTTTCACTTAGCATGCAGTCATTCACAGTTCAAGCCGGAAGGCAGTCCATTCGTTTTTATATGTTAAAGCAGCACTAAAATATTTGTTTTATAAATAAGTAGTAAATAATATATATTTGTTAACCAGTGTAGTGTAGCAGGTCCAAATGTAAGGTGTCAGTGTAAAACAGATGTGAATCCCCCATTTAAACACAAGTATCCCATACAGTATAGCAACACAAGAATGTAATGTAATGAAAGTACATAGGGGGATGTTATGGAAGGTAAACATCCATATCATAAGATGTCATTAATAAAGAATCAACACTACAATCCTGATAGTCCATAAAATGAAAGCTGAACAACACAAAATTTTGCTCAGCTATGCTTAGCCAGTATAATCATTGCTTAAATCTATATGCTTAGCCATAATTAGGGTAGCTAAGCAGATTTATGCACTGGTAAGCAGTGCTTGGCATCTACCCCTTTAAGCAATGCTTATCATAGCTAAGCAGGTTTGCGTGTCACTTAGCTTAGGTCAGCATATTCAAAATCAGCCAATCACAGCAAAGGGTGGGAAATCAGCCCTATTTAAAGCATGCAGGTGGGAATACAGCCCATAACCAGTTGTAGCTCATCTCTGCAGGCACTATGGCTGGAGTTGGTGAATGATTACACTTTCGGGCACAGGACTGGGGCATTCAGGTGTCCAGGATCATGGTTGAACTCCTAATGAAAAACCATGAGGGGAGACTGCTGCAGGGCCAGCACTAGGGCTCCCAATACAAAGCAGAGGCCTGGGACCATCTTGCACATGATCTTACCAGTGCCACAGGCATCCCTCGGACTGGTGAGCATTTTGCTGACCTGAAGCTTAGGAAGAGGGAGATCATGGACCAGTGGGTTCAAGATGCATGGGCAGGGAATGCCCCAGATGTGTGAAAGTATCAGTATCAATTAGTATTTGCCAAAGTCCAGCCTGTGTATGTGATGGATAGGCATGCATAAATGTTTCTCCATCTCCTGTACGGCTGCAGATGACAGGCCTGCAAATGTGGATGTCCACACCAGCAGGCTGCTAAGGCTGCATTATGAGGCTGGTGAGTACAAATCTAGCTTGTAGTATTCAGGGCAGATAAATAGAAAGGAGTAGAATGTCACCTGTCAGTATTTAAAAATGTGTATTGTTTGTTCTGAATAAATGAGGCATTAGCAGATTAATAGTGATGTACAGTGTTTATATCAATAAAAGTGTCAGTACCTGTCAATAAAACTCAAAACCCCAGACTGGTTGTGCTTACTTTGCTAAGTGGTGGTATGAATCTAAATGTGTACAGGTTCTGCACACCAACTATAGCTCTGAAAGCATTAAATAATTGAGGCTCATCTGACAAAGATTGTGGAGTTGTAAAACAGGAGATTAATTATATGAAATGTTCCATGCACCAAGATCTGATAACTGAATAGTAATGCTGTGTAACCATTGTTTCTCAGACTGTATTATGTCAAAATATGAATACGCAGTATAAGAACTATCTGCCATGCATGAATGTCAGAATTACAAGGTCAGATTGTACAACCAAGAGAGTATTAGGCAGAAACAGTCAAACAAAAGGCAGCAGTTGCTCAATAGCTCATTCTGATGAAACACAAACCTGTTGTATTTTGTTGGTGCAAATAGGCATGGTTTGAATCCCAGGAGGGGTAGTAAGCTGTATGCATAATTTCACCAAGGAATATGTGAATATGTGTAGAACCAGCCAGGTAGTGTTAACAGAATTTTTCTACACAGGTCTGCCAGGTAAGAAAAGGTATATCTTAGCTGTAAGAAGGCAGTACTTATACACTGTGTACAACACCCACTGGCTGACCCCAAGGCTGCAAATGACAGCAAGATAAGTACATACACCAAGTAGTCTCCTCTGATAAATGTTCCTCAAGTGACATGCTGTCATGGCTAGTTGTCGCTGCTGCCAACACCTAGGGTGACCGGCAAAAATCAAGGCAGAGTATGGTGGTAGCACACACACACACACACACACACACACACACACACACACACACACACACACACACACACACACAGTATGATTGCACATATGTAACCTTGACCATGTGAATATGGGTAGAAACAGTCAGGTAGTCTTAACAGACATTACCTCCACAGGTCTATCAGGTAAGGGAATGTTCATATCAGCCTTAGAAAGGCATTATTGATACACTATGTACAAATATACCACTGCCCAACCCAAGGGCATAGGTAGACGTAAAGTGAGGTTATACCTGGAGAGTAATGAGTAGAGTAATAATCATTACAGTTGTGAGCAATTGAAGCCTATACAGTTGTTAATTGACATCTCTCTCTCTCTCTCCCTCACCCTATCTGCACCAATAATATATATACATATATATCAACGAGTATGCTTTTCACCAAACCTGCTGTTGGGACACGTCCTATTGTTCTACAAATATTTAAATGCTTGATTATTATGTTCCCTGTTAAAATACTATCACTGGTGGCCTGTTGCTATCAGTGTAACCTGTATGCTGTTATAATATCCACTGTAGTTCCATATATGCATGTGTTCTGTTTGCTATGCAACTGTTTCAAATCCATTTTATGGGGTCAATTGGAACACCCATGCATGCTGTTATAACTAATCATGGAATGTGTTTTTCAGAACTAACCAACTTATGTTGTAAAACCTCAATACCATAGCACATCTGGGAAGGCCGAACCCAGTGAATCCACCTGCCCCACATCATTTGGCTGTGGCACCAGGCCCCAGCATGTCTAGAACCCAACCTGGGACCTCCTCATCTGTTGGTCCTGCATCACCTTCAGGTGGAACTGCCTCAGGGGATAGGGCCCGACCCCTGGGAGCAGGCGCAGGCAGGAAACCGTCACCCATAGTCAGGTCCGGGGTTTGATGTGTAGCGAGCTCCAAAAGGAGTTTGGAGATCAGCTACACCAGCTTGAGGGAACCATTGCGCATCTTGAGGGTCAGCCTGCCCCTCCTACAGAGCCCCCAGCACAGCCACCTTTGGGGCCGTGAAGGTGCAGTGGTGACTGCCCATGGCTGGGGATTTTAGTCCCACTTTATCCATTTGGGGGTTGGTGGGCATCCGATTCCATACCACCATCCCTGTCCAAGGTGTTTACCCCCACGTGTCATATACCACCCCTGTCAGCTGTCTTGTCTGTTTTCCTAACCAACTTGCCTCCCCAATTATACCTACTATCCTTCCCCAACATCCCACTCTCACCTTAAAAAAAAAAAAGAGCAATCTTTTCCCTGAAAAAAATTACTCCACATGCATAGCTGTCCATTTCGCACACATGTCCACTGGGCACATGTAATCTGGTCCAATTGCCTTGACAACACATTAGTGTTGTCCTCACCCCTCCCTCAGACATTTGAGTGTCCAAATTTACCTCCAAATTTTGTAAAAGTACACAGTTGTTGCTGTAGAAGAAATGGACAGCTATGGCCCATCACTACTCCCATCCTGCACATCCTTAGCTATCTCTCATATTGTTTTTCCCTCTACATGCCCCTATTTTCACCAATGTCCTATCACCCCTTTTTTCTTTTCTTTAAAGAAATTAGCATGGGGGTAAGTGGGGTTAAGTAGGAATAAGCGGCAGTAAGTGAGTTTGTGCAATGCTAAGCAATGCCTACTCAGTTTAAGCATCTGTATGGTTAACCATGTGTTGACATCACTTACCATTGCACAAACCCATGCAAACCTGCTTAATACTGCCTTAATCACCCTGTCTCCATCAGCCATAATCACCCTGTTTCCATCAGCCATTGTTCTGCCCACCAACAAAATCAGCCCTGCCAAGTCTTGAACCCAGAACCTTGTACACACTAGTCAGAACAATGCAGCACTACACCATTTGAGCTGTAAAAATCTTTGATGCTTTTTCAGATATATCATTCAGTACACTGTGGAATCTGTCATGTTTCTATATATGAAAATATACATATAAGATATGTATGGTGAGATAAATATGAGAAAGTATATGCAACTATTTATAGAGATCTACATAAAAAATATATAGATGTAAAAAAATAAATAAATAAATACAAATATATATATATATATATATATATATATATATATATACACACACATATATGAATATAAATATATATACATTCATATAAAAAGGATATATATATATATATATATATATATATATATATATATATATATAGTACTTTTGAAGAATCAAAGTTCACTACTTCGAACTTCAAAAGTACACCCACACTAACGCGAAAGTCCACTTTCACGAAAGTGCACTCTTGCGAATGGGCTAGCAGTCACAGACCTTAGGGTTAGGGTAAGTGGATTGTTAGTAGGGCTATCCCCTTACCTTGACCCGTGCCCTAACCCTAAGGTCCATGACTATCTCACCACAGTGGAGGACATAGCCCATTTTTCAATGTCCTTCATTGTGGTGCGGTAGGTTCGGTCTAGTGAGCTTAAGCAAAACTGCACTTTCGTTAAAGTGCACTTTCGCTTAAGTGGGAGTGTACTTTCCCATTTCTAAAAAGTGAATTTTCATGTAGGAAAGTGCACCCATATATATATATATATATATATATATATATATATATATATATATATATATATATGGGTCTACCTGAAAACACCGACATGCAAAAACGCTGGCAATGAAATCACCGACACCACAAAACCGAAAGTTCAAAAACACAAAACTTCACATGCCCGACAAACCACAATCCCGACAGTCAACAAACAAAACAAATCTCATGTCCAAAAAGCACACACACAACACAAGCACACCAAAAACCTTACAAACCTACACTAAACCTTGCAAACAGAACTATCTATGCACTAACCTTAACCCAAACCCTAACCCTAAGGTCCGTCACTATCGCACACAAACCTAACCCCCGCTCTCACCCTCTCACTTAACCCACCCCTAACCCTAAAGTCTGTCACTATCGCACACTCACCTGACCTGTGCCCTAACCCTAACTCACTTAATCCACCCCTAACCCTAAAGTCCGTCACTATCGCACACTTACCTTACTCACACCCTAACCCTAAAGTCTCTCACTATCGCACACTTACCTTACCTGCACCCTAACCCTGCCATCCGTCAGTACTGCATATTTACACACTAGCACTCGTTTGACATGCCGGTGTTGTCAGCGTCGGGATTTTCAACTGTTGGTCATCTCTGTTGTCGATCTTCCGGTGTCTGTGTTTTCTCGTTGGCAGCGTTTCCAGCTTTCGGCGTTAGCATATATGCTCATAACATGTAGTGGAGTCATACCTCAGCACAATACCTCTCAACCTCTTCCTGCAAGTATTCCAGCCAATGGCTGTGAAAAAAATGGGGGGGGGGCAATGGGCCAAAACTAGGGGACATAATGTATATATTGCTATTATAAGTGCGTAATGTTGCTAGAGTAACAGGGTAAGTTTCAGCATACATGTTCTGAAGGATGTGAGTTCAGAAAATGAAATGCATGTAAACACTTACTGACAGGAATCCTGACATCATCACACTGATGTACCAGAGACATACAATTAAGCAATGTATGGAATAGACCAGAAATATGAGCAATAAACCTGGACCTTCTGACACAATCTGGCCAGTTGAGAGGTATGCTCAGAACCCCTTGGTGCAACAAATCTGGACCAAGCCTGACAAAGTGGAGGGTGAAAGCCATGAAAATAAGGACATATCTCAAATACTGGAGTAGATAAGCTGACACAATTGCTGTAGTAACACCCTCCTTTCTGTTCTAACATATATTGACTGATATGGCACAAGTCCAAAACAAATGACTTCCCGCTAGTCAGAAATACACCACACATATGGGGGCCAGGCAACAGTACATCCCACAAATATCTGGACATAACATCACAGTGGGGAAACTACACTGAGCTGCTATGCATGTCACCAAGCACTGTCTAGACTACAATCAGACTGACACAACAATAACCCAAATCTGCTGTGGGGAATTGCACATGTATTTGTAAAGGTATCAAGCACTACAAGGATGTAACAGCACTGAAAAACAGACACAAGTGTGAAAGTGCATGCCCACAACCAAGTCTACCATAGTCACAGTCACATACTGGTAAGCCAAATAAACAGCAGAGTATAAGGACTGTGTGACCAAAACCATCAGCATGTTTGCCACTCACACACTACCCCTACATATACTGGCCCAATTCCAAGTGTAGTATGATGCCTGACCATGGTATGGGACATGTCTCAGTCCTCCCCTACAAGCATATACAGTTGAAAGAGCACAAGAAACTGGGGCAGCATGTCAGACAGAAAAGGAACCATAACACTTACATCTACTCCCCTCCCTACACAAGCCAAATAACATATTCACAATACACTGCTACACAGTCCTACCTATACCATACCTATCCCCCTCTTACTGCATGATATCTGGACAAAGCTGGACATACATGAGGACAGAGGACCAAACACAGGGGCATCACTGACATATTGCTGCTATAAACTGAGAAAGTTGCAAGTGTAACAGGGTTTGTTGTAACATATCCGTTCTGAGGGATATGACATCAGAGACACAAATGGGTGTTACTATTTACTGACTGCAATCCTCAGAGTATGGTACTGAATTTTCAAAGACAAGAAACACGCAACACACCAAATATAAGTGTCCAAACTCTGGCCAGTCTGCAGATAGCCCTACAGTTGAGAGTTCTGTCAACCACATAACACTGTCAGACTTAAAGTAACAGAACAGCCATATCCACACAAACCCTGTCAAACTAGCAGTACTTCAAATGTATAACAGCAATACTTACATTCAGTCCCTATGTCTGGAACATTCTCCCCCAGATTGTCGGGTTGTCTCCACAGTGTTTGTTGTAAGGTATTTCCAACTACCCCCTGTGCTGCTGTTTGTCACACAACTTCATGAAGTCCTCACAGGCAAGGTAAAGGGCAAATGCCCACATGAATTACTCAGTTATAGGAGTATGTTTCCATGCAATTGGCTATTGTAATGATACCACAGCTGTTCTACATGCAATTAGCAAGTGGGGAAGCTGCTGCCTATGCAAAACAGCTGTATACCCTACATTCTGGAGAGAGAGAGAGAGAGAGAGAGAGAGGGAGAGAAACAGACAGGAAAAAAAAAGACAACAGCAAGCAGGATATAACCACCTACACTTGAAAAAAAAACAAGTATGCATGTAATGTACTGCAGTAGGGGGTATGTAATAACTGGAAATAGGAAGCTTAAGATATATGTCTCAACAAGACTTGCTGTAATGATATATTGCTGACCAGAACTTATGGCCATAGCATCTGTGTCTGTCTGCAGTGACATAGAATACAGCTCAGGTCCCTGAGTCACCCCAGGAATGGATGGCTCACATATGACTACTACTGGAGTGTGTGTTGAACAATACTGACTGTAACACTACTAGGCCAGATACTTTCACAGGTATATCATCTGGACAAACAGCCTTTCCATTCTTAAACCTCTTCATAGCTGTCCTTACTAACCCCTTAATACTCTGTTGCACTTCCGGATTCACCATACCCACATCATCCATCTCTCTCTCTCTCTCTCTCTCTCTCTCATTTTCCTCATTCAACAGCCCATCAAAATACTGTTTCCATCTACTCTACACACTCTCCTTGCTTGTGAGTAAGTTTCCACCATTACTGTTTATCACCCTTATTTGCTGAACATCCTTCCTAGGTACGTGCCTCTGTCTAGCCATTTGGTACAGGTCCTATCCTACATCCTTGGTGTCCAACTTTACATACAACCCTTCAGATTCCCCATCCTTAGCCTTTGCCACCAATTTTTTTGCCATGAACCCAATCTCCCTATACTCCTGTCTACTTTCTTCATCTGTCTGACAACCCCACTTCTCCTTCTCCAACCTCTTTTTCTGTATGCTCCACTGAAATCCCTCATTCCACCACCAGGTTTCCTTGTCCTCCTTCCTCTGTCCAAATGGCACACCCAGCCCCTTTCTACTCATCTTCCTTACTAGCTTGGCTGTAGTTACCCAGATATTTGATAACTCTTCACTGCCACCCACTGCCTATCATAACTCTTCCCTGAACCAACCTCACAATCACCCTTTTACAGTATCCACCATCTGCTTCATGGTGATCCCTCACACTCCTCCCCCTCTTCTTGATCACCAATGTCATCCCACAGACCAACAGTCCATGCTGCCTAACTACACTTTCCACTGTTACCACTTTACAGTTTCCATTCCCTTTCAAACAAGTCCATCTGTATAGGAGATAGTTCACCTGTTTGCATCTCCCTCCACTCTTGTATGTCACCTTATGCACCTCAGTCTTGTAAACATACATATTCACCACAGCCATGTCCAACCTGTTTTGCAAACTCCACCACCATCACACCCTGTTCATTCCTTGGCTTAACACCATATCTACCCATCACTTCTGCAACCCCTATGTCCCCTTCACCAACTTCCACATTGAAATCTGCTGCAATCACCAGTCTCTCACCCTAGGGTATACTCATCACCACTTCATCCAACCACTCCAAAGTACTCCTGTCTCACCCATCACACTCGCAACTAGCAGAGCATATGCACTAACAACTGTCATCATTACACCATCCATACCCAGCCTCATAAACATCACTCTACCCAACACTCTTATCACCTCCAAAAACACCCTTGGCATAATGTTCCTTAAGGTTAACCCATACACCATGTCCACCTCATACACACCATGATAGAACTATTTGTACCCGACTGATACACACAGCTGTACCCCCCTTCCATCTGGTCTCTGGCACACACAATATATGCAACTTTTTTTCTGTCCATCATATCAGTTAGCTCTGATCCCATACCAGTCATATTTGCAACATTAAAAGGTCCTACCATCACTTCCACACTCCTAGCCTTTCTCCTCTCTGCCTGCCATATCAGCGGCAGACATCCTCCAGGGTATGTCTGTGAATGTAAAGTCTACTGTACTATCAAATGATGTATGTGTGTTACATTCATATGAAGAAAGTGTCACTAATCTTGGCCCATAGCCCACTATGTATGTGTAGCATCCCCCAGATGCCCTGCCTTAACAGGCTGGCAGGAATGACTGGGCAGCAAGAGTGTAATTACACTGTGCCATACTGACATAGAACAGAAATTTATAGCAGGTATTATCTGTGCATATGTATGTATGGGTAGGTGTACCTGGCTGCCTCATAACAACTGACATGGGATGCAAAATCTCAGGTAAATAAGCTGTACATGATGTACATGTGTGTAATCTTAGTTTCTGTGCATCCAACAGAGTTACACTTCTGCAGCTACTGGTTGTGGCATTGCCCTGACACAGACATGGGTACTAAAATTAGCATGAGTATCACACTGAAATTGTAGAGGTGGCCAACTGTGTTATGACCTTGTGTCTATGCCTACTACAAACAGATATATGACCACCCCCCATAGCTGTGTGACCTCAGCAATCCCTTACTTGTAAAACCTGTCTCCACCAAAGTTGAGTAAACCCCTTTGCTGGACAGCAGCAATGCACAAAGCACATAATGTAATGCTATATTTGCTGTACAGGGCAAAGTAGGAGCAGGCACCAACTGGGCAGCATGTCAACCTTTGACTGAATGAGCATATTAGGTCACAGGTGGATTACTGTAAGGCTAATTATGAGTACAAATTGGAAACATCCACTAAGGGCAATCACAAGGCCATCTTCACATATGTCTGCAGTCTCAGAGGCAACAACCCAATCCATCCTGTAATGGTGGTCAATCACAGCACATACACACACACCATAGCTACAGCCAACCTGCTGCAGACAGTTTTAGGGAAAAAATCACCCTCTTGGCTCACCATCAGTATAGGTGGATATGCACAGCACATGCACCCTTCCCCTCATCATCATGGATCAGGTGCAAACTGCCTAATCAAAGTTAAGAAAAGCAAGTCCCCTTAGGGCCTGATAACATTCCTGTCTGCATCCTACATGAACCCAGGCATATGCTTCCAGCTCCATTACACACTGTATGTAAGCAAAGCCTGAGCACCATTGACATCCCATCTGCAAGGAACCCGGCCACTGTCATGCCTCTACACAAACGTGAATGATGAATGGTGGTTTGTGCAATGTACTGGCCCTCATTGGGGGGAACATCAGGACCAGAAGTACAATACATGTTCATACAGTGCTGCAAGGTACAGGGCTATGATGTGTTTGTAAGTGGTGGACAATGATAGTCAATATTAATGTGCTGGCTCTGTAAAGAACGCTGTTCAATGTCTGAGGTCCTGTGATGTGTTTCCTTGTTTATGTCTTCCAAGTGCCATGCAGTGGCAACTACCATACACTAATGTGGAGACAGCAGCCATCACAGAAGCAGTAATCTTAAACTATGCCATCCTTTTTGGCCGTAGCCAGCAAAATCTGTGGGAGTGGACTTCCCTGTGGAATGTGATCATCCACAGAGTGAACATCTTGGGCCACCATGGATGCAGATATGATCAGATCAGGCATAGAGCAACTGACCTGATACATCATGCCCAGCAAATGCTGATGTAGCAAGGGACCGTACTGCTACTGGTGGGGAGCCAGCCACACAGGCCCCACTTACAATGACAGAGGAGATCCTTGCCAACCTTGGGTTAGCCCCCACACAACCTCAAACACGGGAAACAGCAGTTGTGGAGGTGGGTGGCACCCAGGCAACAGATGAGGAGCATCCAGGTAAGGCCAAAGTGCACATCAATGTAATGAGCTAGCATTTAAAATGTCTTCTATAGAGTCTCTAGATGCATATGTCAGTGCAAAATGGATTAGTGGGTGGGGTTTAGTAATGCACACAAGTGTACAGCTTTGGTGAAGGACAGCAAATTGTGTAATATCATAGTGTGTACTGTACTTGTGCAGAGATGTAGCATTCATCTTGTACCAATGCCTAATGTGAATCTGCTGACAATACCCCCCCCTCACAACTACATAGGTGCTTCTGGTCTGTACATGGGACAGCAGCCTTAAGTTGGTAAGTATGGGATTTTCGTGTTGTGGCTCACAAGTACCCCAGGCATGCTAAAGTTAATGCATGTGGCCATGCACACAACTGTTACACTCAGCCATTTGGCAATATCTGCATGTTCACTTGTGGTGGTGTTTACTGCATTGCATCATGGTGGTTATCACAGGGGCCTATTTGCAGGAGATGTTACATATCTATAGCATAACTCAAAACCTGACATTGCAGGGCATCTGGACAAAGTCTGGCAAAATGGGGGGACAAAGGCCCTAAATTAGTGTCATAGTGTATAAATTAGTAGTATACAGTGCATATAAATGGTCTACACACCTGTTAGAATGCCAGGTATTTGTGATATAGAAAAAAGAGAGCACAACAGACAATTTCATAATACTGCCGACCTTTCATGTGACCCATAACCTGTACAATTTAATTGTAAAGCAAACAAATCTGTTGAGGGAACAATAATGACATATAACAATGGTACAACTACCTAGATGCATATGTGTGCACAGTCTGAAGCTACTACTGTGTTGAGGCAGCTTTCGATATAACTAGAGCAGTACATCTTATCGGGTACACACCTGCCATCAGTTACAGATACTCTTTGATTAACAGCAAATAATGGTCAGCTGTCCTACCAGGATTATCCTAACATATACCCAGTTGCCTGTTACAGCAACAGCCATGGTTTTCATAGAGCTGACAAAGCTGCTAAGGGACCACATGCTTGAGATGTATCAGCCAGGAGAAGGGTACCAAAATATCTCCACAGTATTGCACATACTATGGAACACAGTGCAGGCAGTCATCAAAAGGTGGTGAAATATGGGGCTACAGTGACATTGCAAAGGAATGGACATCCTACCAAATTCTATGAGAATACAAGACCAAAACTGTCCAGGGAGGCTGCCAGGAGCCCTTCAGCAACAGTGAAGAAGTAGCAGAAATCTCCGGCAAGTACTGGGTGTGTATTACATGTCACAACAATCTTCTGTGATCTCCATATCTCTTGCCTATAGGGTAGGGATGGAAGATGGCAGCAGTTCCTGACACCAAACAATATCCAGGTCTGGAGAAAGTTTAGAAAAAATACATCAGATCTCCAAAAAGCAAGGGGGAAAATGTGTTATGGTAATATGAGACCATGGTTGAACTCTTTGGCTACAATTCTGACAGGTTTGTTTGGTGCAGTAACATGTGTTATGGTAATATGAGACCATGGTTGAACTCTTTGGCTACAATTATGACAGGTTTGTTTGGTGCAATAACAGCACTGCACATCACCACAACAACACCACCCTGGTGAAGCATGGTGATGGCAGTGTCCTGCTTTGGGGCTGCTGTTCACAAGCTGGAACTGGGGCTGTAGCCAAGGAGATTATGAACTGTTCTAAACACTGGTCCCTTGTGGCTCCAATCCTTCTGGTGTCTGCCATATAGCTGTGGTTGGTGAGGAATTCCACCTTTCCACACAACAATGGCTCAAACCATACATCCAAATCAACAAATGGATGGCTTCACTAGAACATATGCAACATTCTGCACTGGCCCAGCCAGAGCCCACACCTATGTCCAATAGGATATATGCAGGGTTACCTGAAGAGGGCAGTGCACAGGGGATGCCCTTGCAATCTGAACTACTTGGAGGTGTTTTACAAGGGAGAGTGTGCAAACATTGGCAAATCAAAATGTGCCATGCTGATAGACACCTTCCCAAGAGGACTGAATGTTGTGATTATATCAAAAGGTGTGCACACTCATGCAACCAGCCTATTGTACCTATTTAATTTACCATATGTTACCTGTAACTGATGTGTATGTTCTTCAGTTGGATTGCACAGGTTATATGTCATATGAAATGATGGCAATGTTATGACCTGATTTCTGAGGTCTCATGTGATATATCACAAAAATCTG